>NW_027617883.1:0-93251 GCF_964187855.1 Myxine glutinosa | reverse complement strand
TAACACAAGTGCGAAAATTGGTTTTTCAACACTATCACAAGTTGCAAAAAGTGTTTTTTCCACACTAATACAAGTGCAAAAGTGGTTTCCTGCACCAACACCAAGTGCGAAAAGTGGTTTTTCAACACTAACACAAGTGCGAAAGTGGTTTTTCAACACTAACACAAGTGTAAAAAGTGGTTTTTCAACACTAACACAAGTGCGAAAAGTGGTTTTTCCACACTAATACAAGTGCAAAAGTGGTTTCCTGCACCAACACAAGTGCGAAAAGTGGTTTTTCAACACCAACACAAGTGCGAAAAGTGTTTTTCAACACTATCACAAGTGCAAAAAGTGTTTTTTCCACACTAATACAAGTGCAAAAGTGGTTTCCTAGCACCAACACAAGTGCGAAAGTGGTTTTTCAACACGAACACTAAGTGCGAAAAGTGGTTTTTCAACACTAACACTAGTGCGAAAAGTGGGTTTTCCACACTAATACAAGTGCAAAAAGCGTTTTTTCCACACTAATACAAGTGCAAAAGTGGTTTTCCTGCACCAACACAAGTGCGAAAAGTGGTTTTTCAACACTACCACAAGTGCAAAAAGCGTTTTTTCCACACTAATACAAGTGCAAAAAGCGTTTTTTCCACACTAATACAAGTGCAAAAGTGGTTCCTGCACCAACACAAGTGCGAAAAGTGGTTTTTCAAACACTACCACAAGTGCGAAAAGTGGTTTTTCAACACTATCACAAGTGCAAAAAGTGTTTTTTCCACACGAATACAAGTGCAAAAGTGGTTTCCTGCACCAACACAAGTGCGAAAAGTGGTTTTTCAACACTAACACAAGTGCGAAAAGTGGTTTTCAACACTAACACAAGTGCGAAAAGTGGTTTTTCAACACTAACACAAGTGCGAAAAGTGTTTTTCCACACTAATACAAGTGCAAAAGTGGTTTCCTGCACCAACACACGTGCGAAAAGTGGTTTTTCAACACTAACACAAGTGCGAAAAGTGGTTTTTCAACACTATCACAAGTGCAAAAAGTGTTTTTTCCACACTAATACAAGTGCAAAAGTGGATTCCTGCACCAACACAAGTGCGAAAGTGGTTTTTCAACACTAACACAAGTGCGAAAGTGGTTTTTCAACACTATCACAAGTGCAAAAAGTGTTTTTTCCACACTAATACAAAGTGCAAAAGTGGTTTCCTGCACCAACACAAGTGCGAAAAGTGGTTTTTCAACACTAACACAAGTGCCGAAAAGTGGTTTTTCAACACTAACACAAGTGCGAAAAGTGGTTTTCAACACTAACACAAGTGCGAAAGTGGTTTTTCCACACTAATACAAGTGCAAAAGTGGTTTCCTGCACCAACACAAGTGCGAAAAGGTTTTCAACACTAACACAAGTGCGAAAAGTGGTTTTTCAACACTAACACAAGTGCGGAAAGTGGTTTTTCCACACTAATACAAGTGCAAAAGTGGTTTCCTGCACCACACAAGTGCGAAAAGTGGTTTTTCAACACTAACACAAGTGCGAAAAGTGGTTTTTCAACACTAACACAAGTGCAAAAAGCGTTTTTCCACACTAATACAAGTGCAAAAGCGTTTTTTCCACACTAATACAAGTGCAAAAGTGGTTTCCTGCACCAACACAAGTGCGAAAAGTGGTTTTTCAACACTACCACAAGTGCGAAAAGTGGTTTTTCAACACTACCACAAGTGCGAAAAGTGGTTTTTCAACACTATCACAAGTGCAAAAAGTGTTTTTTCCACACTAATACAAGTGCAAAAGTGGTTTCCTGGACCAACACAAGTGCGAAAAGTGGTTTTCAACACTAACACAAGTGCGAAAAGTGGTTTTTCAACACTAACACAAGTGCAAAAGTGGTTTCCTGCACCAACACAAGTGCGAAAAGTGGTTTTTCAACACTAACACAAGTGTGAAAAGTGTTTTTCAACACTAACACAAGTGCGAAAAGTGGTTTTTCAACACTAACACAAGTGCGAAAGTGGTTTTTCCACACTAATACAAGTGCATAAGTGGTTTCCTGCACCAACACAAGTGTGAAAAGTGGTTTTTCAACACTAACACAAGTGCGAAAAAGTGGTTTTTCAACACTATCACAAGTGCAAAAAGTGTTTTTTCCACACTAATACAAGTGCAAAGTGGTTTCCTGCACCAACACAAGTGCGAAAAGTGGTTTTTCAACACTAACACAAGTGCGAAAAGTGGTTTTTCAACACTATCACAAGTGCAAAAAGTGTTTTTTCCACACTAATAGAAGTGCAAAAGTGGTTTCCTGCACCAACACAAGTGCGAAAAAGTGGTTTTTCAACACTAACACAAGTGCGAAAAGTGGTTTTTCAACACTAACACAAGTGTGAAAAGTGGTTTTTCAACACTAACACAAGTGCGAAAAGTGGTTTTTCCACAATAATACAAGTGCAAAAGTGGTTTCCTGCACCAACACAAGTGCGAAAAGTGGTTTTCAACACTAACACAAGTGCGAAAAGTGGTTTTTTCAACACTATCACAAGTGCAAAAAGTGTTTTTTCCACACTAATACAAGTGCAAAAGTGGTTTCCTGCACCAACACAAGTGCGAAAAGTGGTTTTTCAACACTAACACAAGTGCGAAAAGTGGTTTTTCAACACTAACACAAGTGCGAAAAGTGGTTTTTCAACACTAAACAACAAGTGCGGAAAGTGGTTTTTCCACACTAATACAAGTGCAAAAGTGGTTTCCTGCACCAACACAAGTGCGAAAAGTGTTTTTTCAACACTAACACAAGTGCGAAAAGTGGTTTTTCAACACTAACACAAGTGCGAAAAGTGGTTTTTCAACACTATCACAAGTGCAAAAAAGTGTTTTTTCCACACTAATACAAGTGCAAAAGTGGTTTCCGGCACCAACACAAGTGCGAAAAGTGGTTTTTCAACACTAACACAAGTGCGAAAAGTGGTTTTTCAACACTAACACAAGTGTAAAAAGTGGTTTTCAACACTAACACAAGTGCGAAAGTGGTTTTCAACACCAACACAAGTGCGCAAAGTGGTTTTTCAACACTATCACAAGTGCAAAAAGTGTTTTTTCCACACTAATACAAGTGCAAAAGTGTTTCCTGTACCAACACAAGTGCGAAAAGTGGTTTTTCAACACGAACACAAGTGCGAAACGTGGTTTTTCAACACTAACACAAGTGCGAAAAGTGGGTTTACCACACTAATACAAGTGCAAAAGCGTTTTTTCCACACTAATACAAGTGCAAAAGTGGTTTTCCTGCACCAACACAATGCGAAAAGTGGTTTTTCAACACTACCACAAGTGCCAAAAGCGTTTTTTCCACACTAATACAAGTGCAAAAGCGTTTTTTCCACACTAATACAAGTGCAAAAGTGGTTTCCTGCACCAAACACAAGTGCGAAAAGTGGTTTTTCAACACTACCACAAGTGCGAAAAGTGGTTTTTCAACACTATCACAAGTGCAAAAAGTGTTTTTTCCACACGAATACAAGTGCAAAAGTGGTTTCCTGCACCAACACAAGTGCGAAAAGTGGTTTTTCAACACTAACACAAAGTGCGAAAAGTGTTTTTCAAACACTAAACACAAGTGCGAAAAGTGGTTTTTCAACACTATCACAAGTGCAAAAGTGTTATTTCACACGAATACAAGTGCAAAAGTGGTTTCCTGCACCAACACAAGTGCGAAAAGTGGTTTTTCAACACTAATACAAGTGCGAAAAGTGGTTTTTCAACACTAACACAAGTGCGAAAAGTTGTTTTTCCACACTAATACAAGTGCAAAAGTGGTTTCCTGCACCAACACAAGTGCGAAAAGTGGTTTTTCAACACTAACACAAGTGCGAAAAGTGTTTTTCAACACTATCACAAGTGCAAAAAGTGTTTTTTCCACACTAATAGAAGTGCAAAAGTGGTTTCCTGCACCAACACAAGTGCGAAAAGTGGTTTTTCAACACTAACACAGTGCGAAAAGTGGTTTTTCAACACTAACACAAGTGTGAAAGTGTTTTTCAACACTAACACAAGTGCGAAAAGTGGTTTTTCCACACTAATACAAGTGCAAAAAGTGGTTTCCTACACCAACACAAGTGCGAAAAGTGGTTTTTCAACACTAACACAAGTGCGAAAAGTGGTTTTTCAACACTATCACAAGTGCAAAAAGTGTTTTTTCCACACTAATACAAGTGCAAAAGTGGTTTCCTGCACCAACACAAGTGCGAAAGTGGTTTTTCAACACTAATACAAGTGCGAAAGTGGTTTTTCAACACTAACACAAGTGCGAAAAGTGGTTTTTCCACACTAATACAAGTGCAAAGTGGTTTCCTTCACCAACACAAGTGCGACAAAGTGGTTTTTCAACACTAACACAAGTGCGAAAAGTGGTTTTTCAACACTATCACAAGTGCAAAAAGTGTTTTTTCCCACACTAATAAAGTGCAAAAGTGTTTCCTGCACCAACACAAGTGCGAAAAGTAGTTTTTCAACACTAACACAAGTGCCGAAAAGTGGTTTTTCAACACTAACACAAGTGTAAAAAGTGGTTTTTCAACACTAACACAAGTGCGAAAAGTGGTTTTTCCACACTAATACAAGTGACAAAAGTGGTTTCCTGCACCAACACAAGTGCGAAAAAGTGGTTTTCAACACCAACACAAGTGCGAAAAGTGGTTTTTCAACACTATCACAAGTGCAAAAAGTGTTTTTTCCACACTAATACAAGTGCAAAAGTGGTTTCCTGCACCAACACAAGTGCGAAAAGTGGTTTTTTCAACACGAACACAAGTGCGAAAAGTGGTTTTTCAACACTAACACAAGTGCGAAAAGTGGTTTTCCACACTAATACAAGTGCAAAAAGCGTTTTTTCCACACTAATACAAGTGCAAAAGTGGTTTTCCTGCACCAACACAAGTGCGAAAAGTGGTTTTTCAACACTACCACAAGTGCAAAAAGCGTTTTTTCCACCTAATACAAGTGCAAAAAGCGTTTTTTCCACACTAATACAAGTGCAAAAGTGGTTTCCTGCACCAACACAAGTGCGAAAGTGGTTTTCAACACTACCACAAGTGCGAAAAGTGGTTTTTCAACACTATCACAAGTGCGAAAAGTGTTTTTTCCACACGAATACAAGTGCAAAAGTGTTTCCTGCACCAACACAAGTGCGAAAAGTGGTTTTTCAACACTAACACAAGTGCGAAAAGTGGTTTTTCAACACTAACACAAGTGCGAAAAGTGGTTTTTCAACACTAACACAAGTGCGAAAAGTGGTTTTTCCACACTAATACAAGTGCAAAAGTGGTTTCCTGCACCAACACAAGTGCGAAAGTGGTTTTTCAACACTAACACAAGTGCGAAAAGTGGTTTTTCAACACTATCACAAGTGCAAAAAGTGTTTTTTCCACACTAATACAAGTGCAAAGTGGTTTCCTGCACCAACACAAGTGCGAAAAGTGGTTTTTCAACACTAACACAAGTGCGAAAGTGGTTTTTCAACACTATCACAAGTGCAAAAGTGTTTTTTCCACACTAATAGAGTGCAAAAGTGGTTTCCTGCACCAACACAAGTGCGAAAAGTGGTTTTTTCAACACTAACACAAGTGCGAAAAGTGGTTTTTCAACACTAACACAAGTGTGAAAAGTGGTTTTTCAACACTAACACAAGTGCGAAAAGTGGTTTTTCAACACGAACACAAGTGCGAAAGTGGTTTTTCAACACTAACACAAGTGCGAAAAGTGGGTTTTCCACACTAATACAAGTGCAAAAAGCGTTTTTCCACACTAATACAAGTGCAAAGTGGTTTTCCTGCACCAACACAAGTGCGAAAAGTGGTTTTTCAACACTACCACAAGTGCAAAAAGCGTTTTCTCCACACTAATACAAGTGCAAAAAGCGTTTTTTCCACACTAATACAAGTGCAAAAGTGGTTTCCTGCACCAACACAAGTGCGAAAAGTGGTTTTTCAACACTACCACAAGTGCGAAAAGTGGTTTTTTCAACACCAACACAAGTGCGAAAAGTGGTTTTTCAACACTATCACAAGTGCAAAAAGTGTTTTTTCCACACTAATACAAGTGCAAAAGTGGTTTCCTGCACCAACACAAGTGCGAAAAGTGGTTTTTCAACAACTAACACAAGTGCGAAAAGTGGTTTTTCAACACTATCACAAGTGCAAAAAAGTGTTTTTTCCACACTAATACAAGTGGCAAAAGTGGTTTCCTGCACCAACACAAGTGCGAAAAGTGGTTTTTCAACACTAACACAAGTGCGAAAAGTGGTTTTTCAACACTAACACAAGTGCGAAAAGTGGTTTTTCAACACTAACACAAGTGCGGAAAGTGTTTTTCCACACTAATACAAGTGCAAAAGTGGTTTCCTGCACCAACACAAGTGCGAAAAGTGGTTTTTCAACACTAACACAAGTGCGAAAAGTGGTTTTTCAACACTAACACAAGTGCGGAAAGTGGTTTTTCACACTAATACAAGTGCAAAAGTGGTTTCCTGCACCAACACAAGTGCGAAAAGTGGTTTTTCAACACTACACAAGTGCGAAAAGTGGTTTTTCAACACTAACACAAGTGCAAAAAGCGTTTTTTCCACACTAATACAAGTGCAAAAAAGCGTTTTTTTCACACTAATACAAGTGCAAAAGTGGTTTCCTGCACCAAACAAGTGCGAAAAGTGGTTTTTCAACACTACCACAAGTGCGAAAAGTGGTTTTTCAACACTACCACAAGTGCGAAAAGTGGTTTTTCAACACTATCACAAGTGCAAAAAGTGTTTTTTCCACACTAATACAAGTGCAAAAGTGGTTTCCTGGACCAACACAAGTGCGAAAAGTGGTTTTTCAACACTAACACAAGTGCGAAAAGTGGTTTTTCAACACTAAACACAAGTGCAAAAGTGGTTTCCTGCACCAACACAAGTGCGAAAAGTGGTTTTTCAACACTAACACAAGTGTGAAAAGTGGTTTTTCAACACTAACACAAGTGCGAAAAGTGGTTTTTCAACACTAACACAAGTGCGAAAAGTGGTTTTTCCACACTAATACAAGTGCATAAGTGGTTTCCTGCACCAACACAAGTGTGAAAAGTGGTTTTTCAACACTAACACAAGTGCGAAAAGTGGTTTTTCAACACTATCACAAGTGCAAAAAGTGTTTTTTCCACACTAATACAAGTGCAAAAGTGGTTTCCTGTACAACACAAGTGCGAAAAGTGGTTTTTCAACACGAACACAAGTGCGAAACGTGGTTTTTCAACACTAACACAAGTGCGAAAAGTGGGTTTACCACACTAATACAAGTGCAAAAAGCGTTTTTTCCACACTAATACAAGTGCAAAGTGGTTTTCCTGCACCAACACAATTGCGAAAAGTGGTTTTTCAACACTACCACAAGTGCAAAAAGCGTTTTTTCCACACTAATACAAGTGCAAAAAGCGTTTTTTCCACACTAATACAAGTGCAAAAGTGGTTTCCTGCACCAACACAAGTGCGAAAAGTGGGTTTTCAACACTACCACAAGTGCGAAAAGTGGTTTTTCAAACACTATCACAAGTGCAAAAAGTGTTTTTTCCACACGAATACAAGTGCAAAAGTGGTTTCCTGCACCAACACAAGTGCGAAAAGTGGTTTTTCAACACTACCACAAGTGCGAAAAGTGGTTTTTCAACACTAACACAAGTGCGAAAAGTGGTTTTTCAACACTATCACAAGTGCAAAAAGTGTTATTTCCACACGAATACAAGTGCAAAAGTGGTTTCCTGCACCAACACAAGTGCGAAACAGTGGTTTTTCAACACTAATACAAGTGCGAAAAGTGGTTTTTCAACACTAACACAAGTGCGAAAAGTTGTTTTTCCACACTAATACAAGTGCAAAAGTGGTTTCCTGCACCAACACAAGTGCGAAAAGTGGTTTTTCAACACTAACACAAGTGCGAAAAGTGGTTTTTCAACACTATCACAAGTGCAAAAAGTGTTTTTTCCACACTAATAGAAGTGCAAAAGTGGTTTCCTGCACCAACACAAGTGCGAAAAGTGGTTTTTCAACACTAACCACAAGTGCGAAAAGTGGTTTTTCAACACTAACACAAGTGTGAAAATTGGTTTTTCAACACTAACACAAGTGCGAAAAGTGGTTTTTCCACACTAATAACAAGTGCAAAAGTGGTTTCCTACACCAATCACAAGTGCGAAAAGTGGTTTTTCAACACTAACACAAGTGCGAAAGTGTTTTAACACTATCACAAGTGCAAAAAGTGTTTTTTCCACACTAATACAAGTGCAAAAGTGGTTTCCTGCACCAACACAAGTGCGAAAAGTGGTTTTTCAACACTAATACAAGTGCGAAAGTGGTTTTTCAACACTAACACAAGTGCGAAAAGTGGTTTTTCCACACTAATACAAGTGCCAAAAGTGGTTTCCTTCACCAACACAAGTGCGAAAAGTGGTTTTTCAACACTAACACAAGTGCGAAAAGTGGTTTTTCAACACTATCACAAGTGCAAAAGTGTTTTTTCCACACTAATAAAAGTGCAAAAGTGGTTTCCTGCACCAACACAAGTGCGAAAAGTAGTTTTTCAACACTAACACAAGTGCGAAAAGTGGTTTTTCAACACTAACACAAGTGTAAAAAGTGGTTTTTCAACACTAACACAAGTGCGAAAAGTGGTTTTTCCACCACTAATACAAGTGCAAAAAGTGGTTCCTGCACCAACACAAGTGCGAAAAGTGGTTTTTCAACACAACACAAGTGCGAAAAGTGGTTTTTCAACACTATCACAAGTGCAAAAAGTGTTTTTTCCACACTAATACAAGTGCAAAAGTGGTTTCCTGCAACCAACACAAGTGCGAAAAGTGGTTTTTCAACACGAACACAAGTGCGAAAAGTGGTTTTTCAACACTAACACAAGTGCGAAAAGTGGGTTTTCCACACTAATACAAGTGCAAAAAGCGTTTTTTCCACACTAATACAAGTGCAAAAGTGGTTTTCCTGCACCAACACAAGTGCGAAAAGTGGTTTTTCAACACTACCACAAGTGGCAAAAAGCGTTTTTTCCACACTAATACAAGTGCAAAAAGCGTTTTTTCCACACTAATACAAGTGCAAAAGTGGTTTCCTGCACCAACACAAGTGCGAAAAGTGGTTTTCAACACTACCACAAGTGCGAAAAGTGGTTTTTCAACACTATCACAAGTGCGAAAAGTGTTTTTTCCACACGAATACAAGTGCAAAGTGGTTTCCTGCACCAACACAAGTGCGAAAAGTGGTTTTTCAACACTAACACAAGTGCGAAAAGTGGTTTTTCAACACTAACACAAGTGCGAAAAGTGTTTTTCAACACTAACACAAGTGCGAAAAGTGGTTTTTCCACACTAATACAAGTGCAAAGTGGTTTCCTGCACCAACACAAGTGCGAAAAGTGGTTTTTCAACACTAACACAAGTGCGAAAGTGGTTTTTCAACACTATCACAAGTGCAAAAAGTGTTTTTTCCACACTAATACAAGTGCAAAAGTGGTTTCCTGCACAACACAAGTGCGAAAAGTGGTTTTTCAACACTAACACAAGTGCGAAAGTGGTTTTTCAACACTATCACAAGTGCAAAAGTGTTTTTCCACACTAATAGAAGTGCAAAAGTGGTTTCCTGCACCAACACAAGTGCGAAAAGTGGTTTTTTCAACACTAACACAAGTGCGAAAAGTGGTTTTTCAACACTAACACAAGTGTGAAAAAGTGGTTTTTCAACACTAACACAAGTGCGAAAAGTGGTTTTTCAACACGAACACAAGTGCGAAAAGTGGTTTTTCAACACTAACACAAGTGCGAAAAGTGGGTTTTCCACACTAATACAAGTGCAAAAGCGTTTTTCCACACTAATACAAGTGCAAAAGTGGTTTTCCTGCACCAACACAAGTGCGAAAAGTGGTTTTTCAACACTACCACAAGTGCAAAAAAAGCGTTTTTTCCACACTAATACAAGTGCAAAAGCGTTTTTTCACACTAATACAAGTGCAAAAGTGGTTTCCTGCACCAACACAAGTGCGAAAAGTGGTTTTTCAACACTACCACAAGTGCGAAAAGTGGTTTTTCAACACCAACACAAGTGCGAAAAGTGGTTTTTCAACACTATCACAAGTGCAAAAGTGTTTTTTCCACACTAATACAAGTGCAAAAGTGGTTTCCTGCACCAACAACAAGTGCGAAAAGTGGTTTTTCAACACTAACACAAGTGCGAAAAGTGGTTTTTCAACACTATCACAAGTGCAAAAGTGTTTTTTCCACACTAATACAAGTGCAAAAGTGGTTTCCCTGCACCAACACAAGTGCGAAAGGGTTTTCAACCTAACACAAGTGCGAAGTGGTTTTTCAACACTAACACAAGTGCGAAAAGTGGTTTCTTTCAACACTAACACAAGTGCGGAAAGTGTTTTTTCCACACTAATACAAGTGCAAAAGTGGTTTCCTGCACCAACACAAGTGCGAAAAGTGGTTTTTCAACACTAACACAAGTGCGAAAAGTGGTTTTTCAACACTAACACAAGTGCGGAAAGTGGTTTTTCCACACTAATACAAGTGCAAAAGTGGTTTCCTGCACCAACACAAGTGCGAAAAGTGTTTTTCAACACTAACACAAGTGCGAAAAGTGGTTTTCAACACTAACACAAGTGCAAAAAGCGTTTTTTTCCACACTAATACAAGTGCAAAAAGCGTTTTTTCCACACTAATACAAGTGCAAAAGTGGTTCCTGCACCAACACAAGTGCGAAAAGTGGTTTTTCAACACTACCACAAGTGCGAAAAGTGGTTTTTCAACACTACCACAAGTGCGAAAAGTGGTTTTTCAACACTATCACAAGTGCAAAAAGTGTTTTTTCCACACTAATACAGTGCAAAAGTGGTTTCCTGGACCAACACAAGTGCGAAAAGTGGTTTTTCAACACTAACACAAGTGCGAAAGTGGTTTTTCAACACTAACACAAGTGCAAAAGTGGTTTCCTGCACCAACACAAGTGCGAAAAGTGGTTTTTCAACACTAACACAAGTGTGAAAAGTGGTTTTTTCAACACTAACACAAGTGCGAAAAGTGGTTTTTCAACACTAACACAAGTGCGAAAAGTGGTTTTTCCACACTAATACAAGTGCATAAGTGGTTTCCCTGCACCAACACAGTGTGAAAAGTGGTTTTTCAACACTAACACAAGTGCGAAAGTGGTTTTTCAACACTATCACAAGTGCAAAAAGTGTTTTTTCCACACTAATACAAGTGCAAAAGTGGTTTCCTGCACCAACACAAGTGCGAAAAGTGGTTTTTCAACACTAACACAGTGCGAAAAGTGGTTTTTCAACACTATCACAAGTGCAAAAAGTGTTTTTTCCACACTAATAGAAGTGCAAAAGTGGTTTTCCTGCACCAACACAAGTGCGAAAAGTGGTTTTTCAACACTAACACAAGTGCGAAAAGTGGTTTTTTCAACACCTAACACAAGTGTGAAAAGTGGTTTTTCAACACTAACACAAGTGCGAAAAGTGGTTTTTCCACAATAATACAAGTGCAAAAGTGGTTCCTGCACCAACACAAGTGCGAAAAGTGGTTTTTCAACACTAACACAGTGCGAAAAGTGGTTTTTCAACACTATCACAAGTGCAAAAAGTGTTTTTTCCACACTAATACAAGTGCAAAAGTGGTTTCCTGCACCAACACAAGTGCGAAAAGTGGTTTTTCAACACTAACACAAGTGCGAAAAGTGGTTTTTCAACACTAACACAAGTGCGAAAAGTGGTTTTTCAACACTAACACAAGTGCGGAAGTGGTTTTTCCACACTAATACAAGTGCAAAAGTGGTTTCCTGCACCAACACAAGTGCGAAAAGTGTTTTTCAACACTAACACAAGTGCGAAAAGTGGTTTTTCAACACTAACACAAGTGCGAAAAGTGGTTTTTCAACACTATCACAAGTGCAAAAAGTGTTTTTTCCACACTAATACAAGTGCAAAAGTGGTTTCCTGCACCAACACAAGTGCGAAAAGTGGTTTTTCAACACTAACACAAGTGCGAAAAGTGGTTTTTCAACACTAACACAAGTGTAAAAAGTGGTTTTTCAACACTAACACAAGTGCGAAAAGTGGTTTTTCAACACCAACACAAGTGCGAAAAGTGTTTTTCAACACTATCACAAGTGCAAAAAGTGTTTTTTCCACACTAATACAAGTGCAAAAGTGGTTTCCTGTACCAACACAAGTGCGAAAAGTGGTTTTTCAACACGAACACAAGTGCGAAAAGTGGTTTTTCAACACTAACACAAGTGCGAAAGTGGGTTTTCCACACTAATACAAGTGCAAAAAGCGTTTTTTCCACACTAATACAAGTGCAAAAGTGGTTTTCCTGCACCAACACAATTGCGAAAAGTGGTTTTTCAACACTACCACAAGTGCAAAAAGCGTTTTTTCCACACTAATACAAGTGCAAAAAGCGTTTTTTCCACACTAATACAAGTGCAAAAGTGGTTTCCTGCACCAACACAAGTGCGAAAGTGGTTTTTCAACACTACCACAAGTGCGAAAAGTGGTTTTTCACACTATCACAAGTGCAAAAAGTGTTTTTTCCACACGAATACAAGTGCAAAAGTGGTTTCCTGCACCAAACACAAGTGCTGAAAAGTGGTTTTTTCAACACTAACACAAGTGCGAAAAGTGGTTTTTCAACACTAACACAAGTGCGAAAGTGGTTTTTCAACACTATTCACAAGTGCAAAAAGTGTTATTTCCACACGAATACAAGTGCAAAAGTGGTTTCCTGCACTAACACAAGTGCGAAAAGTGGTTTTTCAACACTAATACAAGTGCGAAAAGTGGTTTTTCAACACTAACACAAGTGCGAAAAGTTGTTTTTCCACACTAATACAAGTGCAAAAGTGGTTTCCTGCACCAACACAAGTGCGAAAAGTGGTTTTTCAACACTAACACAAGTGCAGAAAAGTGGTTTTTCAACACTATCACAAGTGCAAAAAGTGTTTTTTCCACACTAATAGAAGTGCAAAAGTGGTTTCCTGCACCAACACAAGTGCGAAAAGTGGTTTTTCAACACTAACACAAGTGCGAAAAGTGGTTTTTCAACACTAACACAAGTGTGAAAGTGGTTTTTCAACACTAACACAAGTGCGAAAAGTGGTTTTTCCACACTAATACAAGTGCAAAAGTGGTTTCCTACACCAACACAAGTGCGAAAGTGTTTTTCAACACTAACACAAGTGCGAAAAGTGGTTTTTCAACACTATCACAAGTGCAAAAAGTGTTTTTTCCACCACTAATACAAGTGCAAAAGTGGTTTCCTGCACCAACACAAGTGCGAAAAGTGTTTTTCAACACTAATACAAGTGCGAAAGTGGTTTTTCAACACTAACACAAGTGCGAAAAGTGGTTTTTCAACACTAACACAAGTGCGAAAAGTGGGTTTTTCAACACTAACACAAGTGTGAAAAGTGGTTTTTCAACACTAACACAAGTGCGAAAAGTGGTTTTTCAACACTATCACAAGTGCAAAAAGCGTTTTTTCCACACTAATACAAGTGCAAAAGTGGTTTCCTGCACCAACACAAGTGCGAAAAGTGGTTTTTCAACACTACCACAGTGCAAAAAGTGGTTTTTCAACACTATCACAAGTGCAAAAAGTGTTTTTTCCACACTAATACAAGTGCAAAAGTGGTTTCCTGCACCAACACAAGTGCGAAAAGTGGTTTTTCAACACTAACACAAGTGCGAAAGTGTTTTTCAACCACTAACACAAGTGTGAAAAGTGGTTTTTTCAACACTAACACAAGTGCGAAAGTGGTTTTCCACACTAATACAAGTGCAAAAGTGGTTTCCTGCACCAACACAAGTGCGAAAAGTGGTTTTTCAACACTAACACAAGTGCGAAAGTGGTTTTTCAACACTATCACAAGTGCAAAAAGTGTTATTTCCACACGAATACAAGTGCAAAAGTGGTTTCCTGCACCAACACAAGTGCGAAAAGTGGTTTTTTCAACAACTAATACAAGTGCGAAAAGTGGTTTTTCAACACTAACACAAGTGCGAAAAGTGGTTTTTCCACACTAATACAAGTGCAAAAGTGGTTTCCTGCACCACACAAGTGCGAAAAGTGGTTTTTCAACACTAACACAAGTGCGAAAAGTGGTTTTTCAACACTATCACAAGTGCAAAAGTGTTTTTTCCACACTAATACAAGTGCAAAAGTGGTTTCCTGCACCAACACAAGTGCGAAAAGTGGTTTTTCAACACTAATACAAGTGCGAAAAGTGGTTTTTCAACACTAACACAAGTGCGAAAGTGGTTTTTCCACACTAATACAAGTGCAAAAGTGGTTTCCTTCACCAACACCAAGTGCGAAAAGTGGTTTTTCAACACTAACACAAGTGCGAAAAGTGGTTTTTCCACACTATCACAAGTGCAAAAAGTGTTTTTTTCCACACTAATACAAGTGCAAAAGTGGTTTCCTGCACCAACACAAGTGCGAAAAGTGGTTTTTCAACACTAACACAAGTGCGAAAGTGGTTTTTCAACACTAACACAAGTGTAAAAAGTGGTTTTTCAACACTAACACAGTGCGAAAAGTGGTTTTTCCACACTAATACAAGTGCAAAAGTGGTTTCCTGCACCAACACAAGTGCGAAAGTGGTTTTTCAACACACACAAGTGCGAAAGTGGTTTTTCAACACAATCACAAGTGCAAAAAGTGTTTTTTCCACACTAATACAAGTGCAAAGTGGTTTCCTGCACCAACACAAGTGCGAAAAGTGGTTTTTCAACACGAACACAAGTGCGAAAAGTGGTTTTTCAACACTAACACTAGTGCGAAAAGTGGGTTTTCCACACTAATACAAAGTGCAAAAAGCGTTTTTTCCACACTAATACAAGTGCAAAAGTGGTTTTCCTGCACCAACACAAGTGCGAAAAGTGGTTTTTCAACACTACCACAAGTGCAAAAAGCGTTTTTTCCACACTAATACAAGTGCAAAAAGCGTTTTTTCCACACTAATACAAGTGCAAAGTGGTTTCCTGCACCAACACAAGTGCGAAAAGTGGTTTTTCAACACTACCACAAGTGCGAAAAAGTGGTTTTTTCAACACTATCACAAGTGCAAAAAGTGTTTTTTTCCACACGAATACAAGTGCAAAAGTGGTTTCCATGCACCAACACAAGTGCGAAAAGTGGTTTTTCAACACTAACACAAGTGCGAAAAGTGGTTTTCAACACTAACACAAGTGCGAAAAGTGGTTTTTCAACACTAACACAAGTGCGAAAAGTGGTTTTTCCACACTAATACAAGTGCAAAAGTGGTTTCCTGCACCAACACACGTGCGAAAAGTGGTTTTTCAACACTAACACAAGTGCGAAAAGTGGTTTTTCAACACTATCACAAGTGCAAAAAGTGTTTTTTCCACACTAATACAAGTGCAAAAAGTGGTTCCTGCACCACACAAGTGCGAAAAGTGGTTTTTCAACACTAACACAAGTGCGAAAAGTGGTTTTTCAACACTATCACAAGTGCAAAAAGTGTTTTTTCCACACTAATACAAGTGCAAAGTGGTTTCCTGCACCAACACAAGTGCGAAAAGTGGTTTTTCAACACTAACACAAGTGCGAAAAGTGGTTTTTCAACACTAACACAAGTGCGAAAAGTGGTTTTTCAACACTAACACAAGTGCGGAAAGTGGTTTTTCCACACTAATACAAGTGCAAAAAGTGGTTTCCTGCACCACACAAGTGCGAAAAGTGGTTTTTCAACACTAACACAAGTGCGAAAAGTGGTTTTTCAACACTAAACAAGTGTGGAAGTGGTTTTTCCACACTAATACAAGTGCAAAAGTGGTTTCCTGCACCACACAAGTGCGAAAAGTGTTTTTCAACACTAACACAAGTGCGAAAAGTGGTTTTCAACACTAACACAAGTGCAAAAAGCGTTTTTTCCACACTAATACAAGTGCAAAAAGCGTTTTTTCCACACTAATACAAGTGCAAAAGTGGTTTCCTGCACCAACACAAGTGCGAAAAGTGGTTTTTCAACACTACCACAAGTGCGAAAAGTGGTTTTTCAACACTACTACAAGTGCGAAAAGTGGTTTTTCAACACTATCACAAGTGCAAAAAGTGTTTTTTCCACACTAATACAAGTGCAAAGTGGTTTCCTGGACCAACACAAGTGCGAAAGTGGTTTTTCAACACTAACACAAGTGCGAAAGTGGTTTTTCAACACTAACACAAGTGCAAAAGTGGTTTCCTGCACCAACACAAGTGCGAAAAGTGGTTTTTCAACACTAACACAAGTGTGAAAAGTGGTTTTTCAACACTAACACAAGTGCGAAAGTGGTTTTTCAACACTAACACAAGTGCGAAAAGTGGTTTTTCCACACTAATACAAGTGCATAAGTGGTTTCCTGCACCAACACAAGTGTGAAAAGTGGTTTTTCAACACTAACACAAGTGCGAAAAGTGGTTTTTTCAACACTATCACAAGTGCAAAAAGTGTTTTTTCCACACTAATACAAGTGCAAAAGTGGTTTCCTGCACCAACACAAGTGCGAAAAGTGGTTTTTCAACACTAACACAAGTGCGAAAAGTGGTTTTTCAACACTATCACAAGTGCAAAAGTGTTTTTTCCACACTAATAGAAGTGCAAAAGTGGTTTCCTGCACCAACACAAGTGCGAAAAGTGGTTTTTCAACACTAACACAAGTGCGAAAAGTGGTTTTTCAACACTAACACAAGTGTGAAAGTGGTTTTTTCAACACTAACACAAGTGCGAAAAGTGGTTTTTCCACAATAATACAAGTGCAAAAGTGGTTTCCTGCACCAACCACAAGTGCGAAAAGTGGTTTTTCAACACTAACACAAGTGCGAAAAGTGGTTTTTCAACACTATCACAAGTGCAAAAAGTGTTTTTTCCACACTAATACAAGTGCAAAAGTGGTTTCCTGCACCAACACAAGTGCGAAAAGTGGTTTTTCAACACTAACACAAGTGCGAAAAAGTGGTTTTTCCAACACTAACACAAGTGCGAAAAGTGGTTTTTCAACACTAAACACAAGTGCGCGGTCCGCACTTGTGTTAGTGTTGAAAAACCACTTTTCGCACTTGTGTTAGTGTGAAAAAACCACTTTTCGCACTTGTGTTAGTGTTGAAAAACCACTTTTCGCACTTGTGTTGGTGCAGGAAACCACTTTTGCACTTGTATTAGTGTGGAAAAAACACTTTTTGCACTTGTGATAGTGTTGAAAAACCACTTTTCGCACTTGTGTTAGTGTTGAAAAACCACTTTTCGCACTTGTGTTGGTGCAGGAAACCACTTTTGCACTTGTATTATTGTGGAAAAACCACTTTTCGCACTTGTGTTAGTGTTGAAAAACCACTTTTCACACTTGTGTTAGTGTTGAAAAACCACTTTTCGCACTTGTGTTAGTGTTGAAAAACCACTTTTCGCACTTGTGTTGGTGCAGGAAACCACTTTTGCACTTCTATTAGTGTGGAAAAAACACTTTTTGCACTTGTGATAGTGTTGAAAAACCACTTTTCGCACTTGTGTTAGTGTTGAAAAACCACTTTTCGCACTTGTGTTGTGCAGGAAACCACTTTGCACTTGTATTAGTGTGGAAAAAACACTTTTTGCACTTGTGATAGTGTTGAAAAACCACTTTTCGCACTTGTGTTAGTGTTGAAAAACACTTTTCACACTTGTGTTGGTGCAGGAAAACCACTTATGCACTTGTATTAGTGTGGAAAAACCACTTTTCGCACTTGTGTTAGTGTTGAAAAACCACTTTTCGCACTTGTGTTAGTGTTGAAAAACCACTTTTCACACTTGTGTTAGTGTTGAAAAACCACTTTTCGCACTTGTGTTGGTGCAGGAAACCACTTTTGCACTTGTGTTAGTGTTGAAAAACCACTTTTCGCACTTGTGTTAGTGTTGAAAAACCACTTTTCGCACTTGTGTTGGTCCAGGAAACCACTTTTGCACTTGTATTAGTGTGGAAAAACACTTTTTGCACTTGTGATAGTGTTGAAAAACCACTTTTCGCACTTGTAGTAGTGTTGAAAACCACTTTTCGCACTTGTGGTAGTGTTGAAAAACCACTTTTCGCACTTGTGTTGGTGCAGGAAACCACTTTTTGCACTTGTATTAGTGTGGAAAAAACGCTTTTTTGCACTTGTATTAGTGTGGAAAAAACGCTTTTTGCACTTGTGTTAGTGTTGAAAACCACTTTTCGCACTTGTGTTAGTGTTGAAAAACCACTTTTCGCACTTGTGTTGGTGCAGGAAACCACTTTTGCACTTGTATTAGTGTGGAAAAACCACTTTCCACACTTGTGTTAGTGTTGAAAAACCACTTTTCGCACTTGTGTTAGTGTTGAAAAAACCACTTTTCGCACTTGTGTTGGTGCAGGAAACCACTTTTGCACTTGTATTAGTGTGGAAAAACCACTTTCCGCACTTGTGTTAGTGTTGAAAAACCACTTTTCGCACTTGTGTTAGTGTTGAAAACCACTTTTCGCACTTGTGTTAGTGTTGAAAAACCACTTTTCGCACTTGTGTTGGTGCAGGAAACCACTTTTGCACTTGTATTAGTGTGGAAAAAACACTTTTTGCACTTGTGATAGTGTTGAAAAACCACTTTTCGCACTTGTGTTAGTGTTGAAAAACCACTTTTCGCACTTGTGTTGGTGCAGGAAACACTTTTGCACTTGTATTAGTGTGGAAAAAACACTTTTTGCACTTGTGATAGTGTTGAAAAACCACTTTTCGCACTTGTGTTAGTGTTGAAAAACCACTTTTCGCACGTGTGTTGGTGCAGGAAACCACTTTTGCACTTGTATTAGTGTGGAAAAACCACTTTTCGCACTTGTGTTAGTGTTGAAAAACCACTTTTCGCACTTGTGTTAGTGTTGAATAACCACTTTTCGCACTTGTGTTAGTGTTGAAAAAACCACTTTTCGCACTTGTGTTGGTGCAGGAAACCACTTTTGCACTTGTATTCGTGTGGAAAAAACACTTGTTTGCACTTGTGATTAGTGTTGAAAAACCACTTTTCGCACTTGTGGTAGTGTTGAAAAACCACTTTTCGCACTTGTGTTGGTGCAGGAAACCACTTTTGCACTTGTATTAGTGTGGAAAAAAACGCTTTTTGCACTTGTATTAGTGTGGAAAAAACGCTTTTTGCACTTGTGGTAGTGTTGAAAAACCACTTTTCGCACTTGTGTTGGTGCAGGAAAACCACTTTGCACTTGTATTAGTGTGGAAAAAAACGCTTTTTGCACTTGTATTAGTGTGGAAAACCCACTTTTCGCACTAGTGTTAGTGTTGAAAACCACTTTTCGCACTTGTGTTCGTGTTGAAAAACCACTTTTCGCACTTGTGTTGGTGCAGGAAACCACTTTTGCACTTGTATTAGTGTGGAAAAAACACTTTTTGCACTTGTGATAGTGTTGAAAAACCACTTTTCGCACTTGTGTTGGTGTTGAAAACCACTTTCGCACTTGTGTTGGTGCAGGAAACCACTTTTGCACTTGTATTAGTGTGGAAAAACCACTTTTCGCACTTGTGTTAGTGTTGAAAAACCACTTTTTACACTTGTGTTAGTGTGAAAAACCACTTTTCGCACTTGTGTTAGTGTTGAAAAACCACTTTTCGCACTTGTGTTGGTGCAGGAAACCACTTTTGCACTTGTATTAGTGTGGAAAAAACACTTTTTGCACTTGTGATAGTGTGAAAAACCACTTTTCGCACTTGTGTTAGTGTTGAAAAACCACTTTTCGCACTTGTGTTGGTGAAGGAAACCACTTTTGCACTTGTATTAGTGTGGAAAAACCACTTTCGCACTTGTGTTAGTGTTGAAAAACCACTTTTCGCACTTGTATTAGTGTTGAAAAACCACTTTTCGCACTTGTGTTGGTGCAGGAAAC
Source organism: Myxine glutinosa (assembly GCF_964187855.1). Classification (NCBI taxonomy): domain Eukaryota; kingdom Metazoa; phylum Chordata; class Myxini; order Myxiniformes; family Myxinidae; genus Myxine; species Myxine glutinosa. The sequence continues at coordinate 73,292 of NW_027617883.1, read as the reverse complement.
CACTTTTGCACTTGTATTAGTGTGGAAAAAACACTTTTTGCACTTGTGATAGTGTTGAAAACCACTTTTCGCACTTGTGTTAGTGTTGAAAACCACTTTTCGCACTTGTGTTGTGCAGGAAACCACTTTTGCACTTGTATTAGTGTGGAAAAACCACTTTTCGCACTTGTGTTAGTGTTGAAAAACCACTTTTCGCACTTGTATTAGTGTTGAAAAACCACTTTTCGCACTTGTGTTGGTGCAGGAAACCACTTTTGCACTTGTATTCGTGTGGAAATAACACTTTTTGCACTTGTGATAGTGTTGAAAAACCACTTTTCGCACTTGTGTTAGTGTTGAAAACCACTTTTCGCACTTGTGTTGGTGCAGGAAACCACTTTTGCACTTGTATTAGTGTGGAAAACCACTTTTCGCACTTGTGTTAGTGTTGAAAAACCACTTTTCACACTTGTGTTAGTGTTGAAAAACCACTTTTCGCACTTGTGTTAGTGTTGAAAAACCACTTTTCGCACTTGTGTTGGTGCAGGAAACCACTTTTGCACTTGTATTAGTGTGGAAAAAAACACTTTTTGCACTTGTGATAGTGTTGAAAAAACCACTTTTTGCACTTGTGGTAGTGTTGAAAAACCACTTTTCGCACTTGTGTTGGTGCAGGAAACCACTTTTGCACTTGTATTAGTGTGGAAAAAACGCTTTTGCACTTGTGATAGTGTTGAAAAACACTTTTCGCACTTGTGTTAGTGTTGAAAAACCACTTTTCACACTTGTGTTAGTGTTGAAAAACCACTTTTCGCACTTGTGTTAGTGTTGAAAAACCACTTTTCGCACTTGTGTTAGTGTTGAAAAACCACTTTCGCACTTGTATTAGTGTTGAAAAACCACTTTTCGCACTTGTGTTGGTGCAGGAAACCACTTTTGCACTTGTATTAGTGTGGAAAAAACACTTTTTGCACTTGTGATAGTGTTGAAAAACCACTTTTCGCACTTGTGTTAGTGTTGAAAAACCACTTTTCGCACTTGTGTTGGTGTAGGAAACCACTTTTGCACTTGTATTAGTGTGGAAAAACCACTTTTCGCACTTGTGTTAGTGTTGAAAAACCACTTTTCACACTTGTGTTAGTGTTGAAAAACCACTTTTCGCACTTGTGTTAGTGTTGAAAAACCACTTTTCGCACTTGTGTTGGTGCAGGAAACCACTTTTGCACTTCTATTAGTGTGGAAAAAACACCTTTTTGCACTTGTGATAGTGTTGAAAAACCACTTTTCGCACTTGTGTTAGTGTTGAAAAACCACTTTTCGCACTTGTGTTGGTGCAGGAAACCACTTTTGCACTTGTATTAGTGTGGAAAAACAACTTTTCGCACTTGTGTTAGTGTTGAAAACCACTTTTCGCACTTGTATAGTGTTGAAAACCACTTTTCGCACTTGTGTTAGTGCAGGAAACCACTTTTGCACTTGTATTCGTGTGGAAATAACACTTTTTGCACTTGTGATAGTGTTGAAAAACCACTTTTCGCACTTGTGTTAGTGTTGAAAACCACTTTTCGCACTTGTGTTAGTGTTGAAAAACCACTTTTCGCACTTGTGTTTGTGCAGGAAACCACTTTTGCACTTGTATTCGTGTGGAAAAAACACTTTTTGCACTTGTGATAGTGTTGAAAAACCACTTTTCGCACTTGTGGTAGTGTTGAAAAACCACTTTTCGCACTTGTGTTGGTGCAGGAAACCACTTTTGCACTTGTATTAGTGTGGAAAAAACGCTTTTTGCACTTGTATTAGTGTGGAAAAAACGCTTTTTGCACTTGTGGTAGTGTTGAAAACCCACTTTTCGCAATTGTGTTGGTGCAGGAAAACCACTTTTGCACTTGTATTAGTGTGGAAAAAACGCTTTTTGCACTTGTATTAGTGTGGAAAACCCACTTTTCGCACTTGTGTTAGTGTTGAAAAACCACTTTTCGCACTTGTGTTCGTGTTGAAAAACCCACTTTTCGCACTTGTGTTGGTACAGGAAACCACTTTTGCACTTGTATTAGTGTGAAAAAACACTTTTTGCACTTGTGATAGTGTTGAAAAACCACTTTTCGCACTTGTGTTGGTGTTGAAAAACACTTTTCGCACTTGTGTTAGTGTTGAAAAACCACTTTTTACACTTGTGTTAGTGTTGAAAAACCACTTTTCGCACTTGTGTTAGTGTTGAAAAACCACTTTTCGCACTTGTGTTGGTGCAGGAACCACTTTTGCACTTGTATTAGTGTGGAAAAAACACTTTTTGCACTTGTGATAGTGTTGAAAAACCACTTTTCGCACTTGTGTTAGTGTTGAAAAACCACTTTTCGCACTTGTGTTAGTGTTGAAAAAACACTTTTCGCACTTGTGTTGGTGCAGGAAACCACTTTTGCACTTGTATTAGTGTGGAAAAACCACTTTCCGCACTTGTGTTAGTGTTGAAAAAACCACTTTTCGCACTTGTGTTAGTGTTGAAAAACCACTTTTCGCACTTGTGTTAGTGTTGAAAAACCACTTTTCGCACTTGTGTTGGTGCAGGAAACCACTTTTGCACTTGTATTAGTGTGGAAAAAACACTTTTTGCACTTGTGATAGTGTTGAAAAACCACTTTTCGCACTTGTGTTAGTGTTGAAAAACCACTTTTCGCACTTGTGTTGGTGCAGGAAACCACTTTTGCACTTGTATTATTGTGGAAAAACCACTTTTCGCACTTGTGTTAGTGTTGAAAAAACCACTTTTCACACTTGTGTTAGTGTTGAAAAACCACTTTTCGCACTTGTGTTAGTGTTGAAAAACCACTTTTCGCACTTGTGTTGGTGCAGGAAACCACTTTTGCACTTCTATTAGTGTGGAAAAAACACTTTTGGCACTTGTGATAGTGTTGAAAAACCACTTTTCGCACTTGTGTTAGTGTTGAAAACCACTTTTCGCACTTGTGTTGGTGCAGGAAACCACTTTTGCACTTGTATTAGTGTGGAAAAAACACTTTTTGCACTTGTGATAGTGTTGAAAAACCACTTTTCGCACTTGTGTTAGTGTTGAAAACCACTTTTCACACTTGTGTTGGTGCAGGAACCACTTATGCACTTGTATTAGTGTGGAAAAACCACTTTTCGCACTTGTGTTAGTGTTGAAAAACCACTTTTCGCACTTGTGTTAGTGTTGAAAAACCACTTTTCACACTTGTGTTAGTGTTGAAAAACCACTTTTCGCACTTGTGTTGGTGCAGGAAACCACTTTTGCACTTGTGTTAGTGTTGAAAAACCACTTTTCGCACTTGTGTTAGTGTTGAAAAACCACTTTTCGCACTTGTGTTGGTCCAGGAAACCACTTTTGCACTTGTATTAGTGTGGAAAAAACACTTTTTGCACTTGTGATAGTGTTGAAAAACCACTTTTCGCACTTGTGGTAGTGTTGAAAAACCACTTTTCGCACTTGTGGTAGTGTTGAAAAACCACTTTTCGCACTTGTGTTGGTGCAGGAAACCACTTTTGCACTTGTATTAGTGTGGAAAAAACGCTTTTTGCACTTGTATTAGTGTGGAAAAAACGCTTTTTGCACTTGTGTTAGTGTTGAAAACCACTTTTCGCACTTGTGTTAGTGTTGAAAAACCCACTTTTCGCACTTGTGTTGGTGCAGGAAACCACTTTTGCACTTGTATTAGTGTGGAAAAACCCACTTTCCGCACTTGTGTTAGTGTTGAAAAACCACTTTTCGCACTTGTGTTAGTGTTGAAAAACCACTTTTCGCACTTGTGTTGGTGCAGGAAACCACTTTTGCACTTGTATTAGTGTGGAAAAACCACTTTCCGCACTTGTGTTAGTGTTGAAAAACCACTTTTCGCACTTGTGTTAGTGTTGAAAACCACTTTTCGCACTTGTGTTAGTGTTGAAAAACCACTTTTCGCACTTGTGTTGGTGCAGGAAACCACTTTTGCACTTGTATTAGTGTGGAAAAACACTTTTTGCACTTGTGATAGTGTTGAAAAACCACTTTTCGCACTTGTGTTAGTGTTGAAAAACCACTTTTCGCACTTGTGTTGGTGCAGGAAACCACTTTTGCACTTGTATTAGTGTGGAAAAAACACTTTTTGCACTTGTGATAGTGTTGAAAACCACTTTTCGCACTTGTGTTGGTGTTGAAAAACCACTTTTCGCACTTGTGGTAGTGTTGAAAAACCACTTTTCGCACTTGTGTTGGTGCAGGAAACCACTTTTGCACTTGTATTAGTGTGGAAAAAAACGCTTTTTGCACTTGTATTAGTGTGGAAAAAACGCTTTTTGCACTTGTGGTAGTGTGAAAAACCACTTTTCGCACTTGTGTTGGTGCAGGAAAACCACTTTTGCACTTGTATTAGTGTGGAAAAACGCTTTTTGCACTTGTATTAGTGTGGAAAACCCACTTTTCGCACTTGTGTTAGTGTTGAAAAACCACTTTTCGCACTTGTGTTCGTGTTGAAAAACCACTTTTCGCACTTGTGTTAGTGTTGAAAAACCACTTTTCACACTTGTGTTAGTGTTGAAAAACCACTTTTCGCACTTGTGTTAGTGTTGAAAAAACCACTTTTCGCACTTGTGTTTGGTGCAGGAAACCACTTTTGCACTTCTATTAGTGTGGAAAAAACACTTTTTGCACTTGTGATAGTGTTGAAAAACCACTTTTCGCACTTGTGTTAGTGTTGAAAAACCACTTTTCGCACTTGTGTTGGTGCAGGAAACCACTTTTGCACTTGTATTAGTGTGGAAAAAAACACTTTTTGCACTTGTGATAGTGTTGAAAAACCACTTTTCGCACTTGTGTTAGTGTTGAAAAACCACTTTTCGCACTTGTGTTGTGCAGGAAACCACTTTTGCACTTGTATTAGTGTGGAAAAACCACTTTTCGCACTTGTGTTAGTGTTGAAAAACCACTTTTCGCACTTGTGTTAGTGTGAAAAACCACTTTTCGCACTTGTGTTAGTGTTGAAAAACCACTTTTCGCACTTGTGTTGGTGCAGGAAACCACTTTTGCACTTGTATTCGTGTGGAAAAAACACTTTTCGCACTTGTGATAGTGTTGAAAAACCACTTTTCGCACTTGTGGTAGTGTTGAAAAACCACTTTTCGCACTTGTGTTGGTGCAGGAAACCACTTTTGCACTTGTATTAGTGTGGGAAAAAACGCTTTTTGCACTTGTATTAGTGTGGAAAAAACGCTTTTTGCACTTGTGGTAGTGTTGAAAAACCACTTTTCGCACTTGTGTTGGTGCAGGAAAACCACTTTTGCACTTGTATTAGTGTGGAAAAACGCTTTTTGCACTTGTATTAGTGTGGAAAACCCACTTTTCGCACTTGTGTTAGTGTTGAAAAACCACTTTTCGCACTTGTGTTCGTGTTGAAAAACACTTTTCGCACTTGTGTTGGTGCAGGAAACCACTTTTGCACTTGTATTAGTGTGGAAAAAACACTTTTTGCACTTGTGATAGTGTTGAAAAACCACTTTTCGCACTTGTGTTGGTGTTGAAAAACCACTCTTTCGCACTTGTGTTGGTGCAGGAAACCACTTTTGCACTTGTATTAGTGTGGAAAAACCACTTTTCGCACTTGTGTTAGTGTTGAAAAACCACTTTTTACACTTGTGTTAGTGTTGAAAAACCACTTTTCGCACTTGTGTTAGTGTTGAAAAACTACTTTTCGCACTTGTGTTGGTGCAGGAAACCACTTTTGCACTTTTATTAGTGTGGAAAAAACACTTTTTGCACTTGTGATAGTGTTGAAAAACCACTTTTCGCACTTGTGTTAGTGTTGAAAAACCACTTTTCGCACTTGTGTTGGTGAAGGAAACCACTTTTGCACTTGTATTAGTGTGGAAAAACCACTTTTCGCACTTGTGTTAGTGTTGAAAAACCACTTTCGCACTTGTATTAGTGTTGAAAACCACTTTTCGCACTTGTGTTGGTGCAGGAAACCACTTTTGCACTTGTATTAGTGTGGAAAAAAACACTTTTTGCACTTGTGATAGTGTTGAAAAACCACTTTTCGCACTTGTGTTAGTGTTGAAAAACCACTTTTCGCACTTGTGTTGGTGTAGGAAACCACTTTTGCACTTGTATTAGTGTGGAAAAACCACTTTTCGCACTTGTGTTAGTGTTGAAAAACCACTTTTCACACTTGTGTTAGTGTTGAAAAACCACTTTTCGCACTTGTGTTAGTGTTGAAAAACCACTTTTCGCACTTGTGTTGGTGCAGGAAACCACTTTTGCACTTCTATTAGTGTGGAAAAAACACTTTTTGCACTTGTGATAGTGTTGAAAACCACTTTTCGCACTTGTGTTAGTGTTGAAAAACCACTTTTCGCACTTGTGTTGGTGCAGGAAACCACTTTTGCACTTGTATTAGTGTGGAAAAACAACTTTTCGCACTTGTGTTAGTGTTGAAAAACCACTTTTCGCACTTGTATTAGTGTTGAAAAACCACTTTTGCACTTGTGTTGGTGCAGGAAACCACTTTTGCACTTGTATTCGTGTGGAAATAACACTTTTTGCACTTGTGATAGTGTTGAAAACCACTTTTCGCACTTGTGTTAGTGTTGAAAAACCACTTTCGCACTTGTGTTAGTGTTGAAAAACCACTTTTCGCACTTGTGTTGGTGCAGGAAACCACTTTTGCACTTGTATTCGTGTGGAAAAAACACTTTTTGCACTTGTGATAGTGTTGAAAAACCACTTTTCGCACTTGTGGTAGTGTTGAAAAACCACTTTTCGCACTTGTGTTGGTGCAGGAAACCACTTTTGCACTTGTATTAGTGTGGAAAAACGCTTTTTGCACTTGTATTAGTGTGGAAAAAACGCTTTTTGCACTTGTGGTAGTGTTGAAAAACCACTTTTCGCAATTGTGTTGGTGCAGGAAAACCACTTTTGCACTTGTCATTAGTGTGGAAAAAACGCTTTTTGCACTTGTATTAGTGTGGTAAACCCACTTTTCGCACTTGTGTTAGTGTTGAAAAACCACGTTTCGCACTTGTGTTCGTGTTGAAAACCACTTTTCGCACTTGTGTTGGTACAGGAAACCACTTTTGCACTTGTATTAGTGTGGAAAAAACACTTTTTGCACTTGTGATAGTGTTGAAAAACCACTTTTCGCACTTGTGTTAGTGTTGAAAAACCCACTTTTCACACTTGTGTTGGTGCAGGAAACCACTTATGCACTTGTATTAGTGTGGAAAAACCACTTTTCGCACTTGTGTTAGTGTTGAAAAACCACTTTTCGCACTTGTGTTAGTGTTGAAAAACCACTTTTCACACTTGTGTTAGTGTTGAAAAACCACTTTTCGCACTTGTGTTGGTGCAGGAAACCACTTTTGCACTTGTGTTAGTGTTGAAAAACCACTTTTCGCACTTGTGTTAGTGTTGAAAAACCACTTTTCGCACTTGTGTTGGTCCAGGAAACCACTTTTGCACTTGTATTAGTGTGGAAAAAACACTTTTTGCACTTGTGATAGTGTTGAAAAAACACTTTTCGCACTTGTGGTAGTGTTGAAAACCACTTTTCGCACTTGTGGTAGTGTTGAAAAACCACTTTTCGCACTTGTGTTGGTGCAGGAAACCACTTTTGCACTTGTATTAGTGTGGAAAAAACGCTTTTTGCACTTGTATTAGTGTGGAAAAAACGCTTTTTGCACTTGTGTTAGTGTTGAAAACCACTTTTCGCACTTGTGTTAGTGTTGAAAAACCACTTTTCGCACTTGTGTTGGTGCAGGAAACCACTTTTGCACTTGTATTAGTGTGGAAAAACCACTTTCCGCACTTGTGTTAGTGTTTGAAAAACCACTTTTCGCACTTGTGTTAGTGTTGAAAAAACCACTTTTCGCACTTGTGTTGGTGCAGGAAACCACTTTTGCACTTGTATTAGTGTGGAAAAACCACTTTCCGCACTTGTGTTAGTGTTGAAAACCACTTTTCGCACTTGTGTTAGTGTTGAAAACCACTTTTCGCACTTGTGTTAGTGTTGAAAAACCACTTTTCGCACTTGTGTTGGTGCAGGAAACCACTTTTGCACTTGTATTAGTGTGGAAAAAACACTTTTTGCACTTGTGATAGTGTTGAAAAACCACTTTTCGCACTTGTGTTAGTGTTGAAAAACCACTTTTCGCACTTGTGTTGGTGCAGGAAACCACTTTTGCACTGTATTAGTGTGGAAAAAACACTTTTTGCACTTGTGATAGTGTTGAAAAACCACTTTTCGCACTTGTGTTGGTGTTGAAAAACCACTTTTCGCACTTGTGGTAGTGTTGAAAAACCACTTTTCGCACTTGTGTTGGTGCAGGAAACCACTTTTGCACTTGTATTAGTGTGGAAAAAACGCTTTTTGCACTTGTATTAGTGTGGAAAAAAACGCTTTTTGCACTTGTGGTAGTGTTGAAAAACCACTTTTCGCACTTGTGTTGGTGCAGGAAACCACTTTTGCACTTGTATTAGTGTGGAAAAACGCTTTTTGCACTTGTATTAGTGTGGAAAACCCACTTTTCGCACTTGTGTTAGTGTTGAAAAACCACTTTTCGCACTTGTGTTCGTGTTGAAAAACCACTTTTCGCACTTGTGTTAGTGTTGAAAAACCACTTTTCACACTTGTGTTAGTGTTGAAAAACCACTTTTCGCACTTGTAGTTAGTGTTGAAAAACCACTTTTCGCACTTGTGTTGGTGCAGGAAACCACTTTTGCACTTCTATTAGTGTGGAAAAAACACTTTTTGCACTTGTGATAGTGTTGAAAAACCACTTTTACGCACTTGTGTTAGTGTTGAAAAACCACTTTTCGCACTGTGTTGGTGCAGGAAACCACTTTTGCACTTGTATTAGTGTGGAAAAAACACTTTTTGCACTTGTGATAGTGTTGAAAAACCACTTTTCGCACTTGTGTTAGTGTTGAAAAACCACTTTTCGCACTTGTGTTGGTGCAGGAAACCACTTTTGCACTTGTATTAGTGTGGAAAACCACTTTTCGCACTTGTGTTAGTGTTGAAAACCACTTTTCGCACTTGTGTTAGTGTTGAAAAACCACTTTTCGCACTTGTGTTAGTGTGAAAAAACCACTTTTCGCACTTGTGTTGGTGCAGGAAACCACTTTTGCACTTGTATTCGTGTGGAAAAAACACTTTTCGCACTTGTGATAGTGTTGAAAACCACTTTTCGCACTTGTGGTAGTGTTGAAAAACCACTTTTCGCACTTGTGTTGGTGCAGGAAACCACTTTTGCACTTGTATTAGTGTGGAAAAAACGCTTTTTGCACTTGTATTAGTGTGGAAAAAACGCTTTTTGCACTTGTTGGTAGTGTTGAAAAACCACTTTTCGCACTTGTGTTGGTGCAGGAAAACCACTTTTGCACTTGTATTAGTGTGGAAAAAAACGCTTTTTGCACTTGTATTAGTGTGGAAAACCCACTTTTCGCACTTGTGTTAGTGTTGAAAAACCACTTTTCGCACTTGTGTTCGTGTTGAAAAACCACTTTTCGCACTTGTGTTGGTGCAGGAAACCACTTTTGCACTTGTATTAGTGTGGAAAAAACACTTTTTGCACTTGTGATAGTGTTGAAAAACCACTTTTCGCACTTGTGTTGGTGTTGAAAAACCACTTTTCGCACTTGTGTTGGTGCAGGAAACCACTTTTGCACTTGTATTAGTGTGGAAAAACCACTTTTCGCACTTGTGTTAGTGTTGAAAAACCACTTTTTACACTTGTGTTAGTGTTGAAAAACCACTTTTCGCACTTGTGTTAGTGTTGAAAAACTACTTTTCGCACTTGTGTTGGTGCAGGAAACCACTTTTGCACTTTTATTAGTGTGGAAAAAACACTTTTTGCACTTGTGATAGTGTTGAAAAACCACTTTTCGCACTTGTGTTAGTGTTGAAAAACCACTTTTCGCACTTGTGTTGGTGAAGGAAACCACTTTTGCACTTGTATTAGTGTGGAAAAACCACTTTTCGCACTTGTGTTAGTGTTGAAAAACCACTTTCGCACTTGTATTAGTGTTGAAAAACCACTTTTCGCACTTGTGTTGGTGCAGGAAACCACTTTTGCACTTGTATTAGTGTGGAAAAAACACTTTTTGCACTTGTGATAGTGTTGAAAAACCACTTTTCGCACTTGTGTTAGTGTTGAAAAACCACTTTTCGCACTTGTGTTGGTGTAGGAAACCACTTTTGCACTTGTATTAGTGTGGAAAAACCACTTTTCGCACTTGTGTTAGTGTTGAAAAACCACTTTTCACACTTGTGTTAGTGTTGAAAAACCACTTTTCGCACTTGTGTTAGTGTTGAAAAACCACTTTTCGCACTTGTGTTGGTGCAGGAAACCACTTTTGCACTTCTATTAGTGTGGAAAAAACACTTTTTGCACTTGTGATAGTGTTGAAAAACCACTTTTCGCACTTGTGTTAGTGTTGAAAAACCACTTTTCGCACTTGTGTTGGTGCAGGAAACCACTTTTGCACTTGTATTAGTGTGGAAAAACAACTTTTCGCACTTGTGTTAGTGTTGAAAAACCACTTTTCGCACTTGTATTAGTGTTGAAAAACCACTTTTCGCACTTGTGTTGGTGCAGGAAACCACTTTTGCACTTGTATTCGTGTGGAAATAACACTTTTTGCACTTGTGATAGTGTTGAAAAACCACTTTTCGCACTTGTGTTAGTGTTGAAAAACCACTTTTCGCACTTGTGTTAGTGTTGAAAAACCACTTTTCGCACTTGTGTTGGTGCAGGAAACCACTTTTGCACTTGTATTCGTGTGGAAAAAACACTTTTTGCACTTGTGATAGTGTTGAAAAACCACTTTTCGCACTTGTGGTAGTGTTGAAAAACCACTTTTCGCACTTGTGTTGGTGCAGGAAACCACTTTTGCACTTGTATTAGTGTGGAAAAAACGCTTTTTGCACTTGTATTAGTGTGGAAAAAACGCTTTTTGCACTTGTGGTAGTGTTGAAAAACCACTTTTCGCAATTGTGTTGGTGCAGGAAAACCACTTTTGCACTTGTATTAGTGTGGAAAAAACGCTTTTTGCACTTGTATTAGTGTGGTAAACCCACTTTTCGCACTTGTGTTAGTGTTGAAAAACCACGTTTCGCACTTGTGTTCGTGTTGAAAAACCACTTTTCGCACTTGTGTTGGTACAGGAAACCACTTTTGCACTTGTATTAGTGTGGAAAAAACACTTTTTGCACTTGTGATAGTGTTGAAAAACCACTTTTCGCACTTGTGTTGGTGTTGAAAAACCACTTTTCGCACTTGTGTTAGTGTTGAAAAACCACTTTTTACACTTGTGTTAGTGTTGAAAAACCACTTTTCGCACTTGTGTTAGTGTTGAAAAACCACTTTTCGCACTTGTGTTGGTGCAGGAAACCACTTTTGCACTTGTATTAGTGTGGAAAAAACACTTTTTGCACTTGTGATAGTGTTGAAAAACCACTTTTCGCACTTGTGTTAGTGTTGAAAAACCACTTTTCGCACTTGTGTTAGTGTTGAAAAAACACTTTTCGCACTTGTGTTGGTGCAGGAAACCACTTTTGCACTTGTATTAGTGTGGAAAAACCACTTTCCGCACTTGTGTTAGTGTTGAAAAACCACTTTTCGCACTTGTGTTAGTGTTGAAAAACCACTTTTCGCACTTGTGTTAGTGTTGAAAAACCACTTTTCGCACTTGTGTTGGTGCAGGAAACCACTTTTGCACTTGTATTAGTGTGGAAAAAACACTTTTTGCACTTGTGATAGTGTTGAAAAACCACTTTTCGCACTTGTGTTAGTGTTGAAAAACCACTTTTCGCACTTGTGTTGGTGCAGGAAACCACTTTTGCACTTGTATTATTGTGGAAAAACCACTTTTCGCACTTGTGTTAGTGTTGAAAAACCACTTTTCACACTTGTGTTAGTGTTGAAAAACCACTTTTCGCACTTGTGTTAGTGTTGAAAAACCACTTTTCGCACTTGTGTTGGTGCAGGAAACCACTTTTGCACTTCTATTAGTGTGGAAAAAACACTTTTTGCACTTGTGATAGTGTTGAAAAACCACTTTTCGCACTTGTGTTAGTGTTGAAAAACCACTTTTCGCACTTGTGTTGGTGCAGGAAACCACTTTTGCACTTGTATTAGTGTGGAAAAAACACTTTTTGCACTTGTGATAGTGTTGAAAAACCACTTTTCGCACTTGTGTTAGTGTTGAAAAACCACTTTTCACACTTGTGTTGGTGCAGGAAACCACTTATGCACTTGTATTAGTGTGGAAAAACCACTTTTCGCACTTGTGTTAGTGTTGAAAAACCACTTTTCGCACTTGTGTTAGTGTTGAAAAACCACTTTTCACACTTGTGTTAGTGTTGAAAAACCACTTTTCGCACTTGTGTTGGTGCAGGAAACCACTTTTGCACTTGTGTTAGTGTTGAAAAACCACTTTTCGCACTTGTGTTAGTGTTGAAAAACCACTTTTCGCACTTGTGTTGGTCCAGGAAACCACTTTTGCACTTGTATTAGTGTGGAAAAAACACTTTTTGCACTTGTGATAGTGTTGAAAAACCACTTTTCGCACTTGTGGTAGTGTTGAAAAACCACTTTTCGCACTTGTGGTAGTGTTGAAAAACCACTTTTCGCACTTGTGTTGGTGCAGGAAACCACTTTTGCACTTGTATTAGTGTGGAAAAAACGCTTTTTGCACTTGTATTAGTGTGGAAAAAACGCTTTTTGCACTTGTGTTAGTGTTGAAAAACCACTTTTCGCACTTGTGTTAGTGTTGAAAAACCACTTTTCGCACTTGTGTTGGTGCAGGAAACCACTTTTGCACTTGTATTAGTGTGGAAAAACCACTTTCCGCACTTGTGTTAGTGTTGAAAAACCACTTTTCGCACTTGTGTTAGTGTTGAAAAACCACTTTTCGCACTTGTGTTGGTGCAGGAAACCACTTTTGCACTTGTATTAGTGTGGAAAAACCACTTTCCGCACTTGTGTTAGTGTTGAAAAACCACTTTTCGCACTTGTGTTAGTGTTGAAAAACCACTTTTCGCACTTGTGTTAGTGTTGAAAAACCACTTTTCGCACTTGTGTTGGTGCAGGAAACCACTTTTGCACTTGTATTAGTGTGGAAAAAACACTTTTTGCACTTGTGATAGTGTTGAAAAACCACTTTTCGCACTTGTGTTAGTGTTGAAAAACCACTTTTCGCACTTGTGTTGGTGCAGGAAACCACTTTTGCACTTGTATTAGTGTGGAAAAAACACTTTTTGCACTTGTGATAGTGTTGAAAAACCACTTTTCGCACTTGTGTTAGTGTTGAAAAACCACTTTTCGCACGTGTGTTGGTGCAGGAAACCACTTTTGCACTTGTATTAGTGTGGAAAAACCACTTTTCGCACTTGTGTTAGTGTTGAAAAACCACTTTTCGCACTTGTGTTAGTGTTGAAAAACCACTTTTCGCACTTGTGTTAGTGTTGAAAAACCACTTTTCGCACTTGTGTTGGTGCAGGAAACCACTTTTGCACTTGTATTCGTGTGGAAAAAACACTTTTTGCACTTGTGATAGTGTTGAAAAACCACTTTTCGCACTTGTGGTAGTGTTGAAAAACCACTTTTCGCACTTGTGTTGGTGCAGGAAACCACTTTTGCACTTGTATTAGTGTGGAAAAAACGCTTTTTGCACTTGTATTAGTGTGGAAAAAACGCTTTTTGCACTTGTGGTAGTGTTGAAAAACCACTTTTCGCACTTGTGTTGGTGCAGGAAAACCACTTTTGCACTTGTATTAGTGTGGAAAAAACGCTTTTTGCACTTGTATTAGTGTGGAAAACCCACTTTTCGCACTAGTGTTAGTGTTGAAAAACCACTTTTCGCACTTGTGTTCGTGTTGAAAAACCACTTTTCGCACTTGTGTTGGTGCAGGAAACCACTTTTGCACTTGTATTAGTGTGGAAAAAACACTTTTTGCACTTGTGATAGTGTTGAAAAACCACTTTTCGCACTTGTGTTGGTGTTGAAAAACCACTTTTCGCACTTGTGTTGGTGCAGGAAACCACTTTTGCACTTGTATTAGTGTGGAAAAACCACTTTTCGCACTTGTGTTAGTGTTGAAAAACCACTTTTTACACTTGTGTTAGTGTTGAAAAACCACTTTTCGCACTTGTGTTAGTGTTGAAAAACCACTTTTCGCACTTGTGTTGGTGCAGGAAACCACTTTTGCACTTGTATTAGTGTGGAAAAAACACTTTTTGCACTTGTGATAGTGTTGAAAAACCACTTTTCGCACTTGTGTTAGTGTTGAAAAACCACTTTTCGCACTTGTGTTGGTGAAGGAAACCACTTTTGCACTTGTATTAGTGTGGAAAAACCACTTTTCGCACTTGTGTTAGTGTTGAAAAACCACTTTTCGCACTTGTATTAGTGTTGAAAAACCACTTTTCGCACTTGTGTTGGTGCAGGAAACCACTTTTGCACTTGTATTAGTGTGGAAAAAACACTTTTTGCACTTGTGATAGTGTTGAAAAACCACTTTTCGCACTTGTGTTAGTGTTGAAAAACCACTTTTCGCACTTGTGTTGGTGCAGGAAACCACTTTTGCACTTGTATTAGTGTGGAAAAACCACTTTTCGCACTTGTGTTAGTGTTGAAAAACCACTTTTCGCACTTGTATTAGTGTTGAAAAACCACTTTTCGCACTTGTGTTGGTGCAGGAAACCACTTTTGCACTTGTATTCGTGTGGAAATAACACTTTTTGCACTTGTGATAGTGTTGAAAAACCACTTTTCGCACTTGTGTTAGTGTTGAAAAACCACTTTTCGCACTTGTGTTGGTGCAGGAAACCACTTTTGCACTTGTATTAGTGTGGAAAACCACTTTTCGCACTTGTGTTAGTGTTGAAAAACACTTTTCACACTTGTGTTAGTGTTGAAAAACCACTTTTCGCACTTGTGTTAGTGTTGAAAAACCACTTTTCGCACTTGTGTTGGTGCAGGAAACCACTTTTGCACTTGTATTAGTGTGGAAAAAACACTTTTTGCACTTGTGATAGTGTTGAAAAACCACTTTTTGCACTTGTGGTAGTGTTGAAAAACCACTTTTCGCACTTGTGTTGGTGCAGGAAACCACTTTTGCACTTGTATTAGTGTGGAAAAAACGCTTTTTGCACTTGTGATAGTGTTGAAAAACCACTTTTCGCACTTGTGTTAGTGTTGAAAAACCACTTTTCACACTTGTGTTAGTGTTGAAAAACCACTTTTCGCACTTGTGTTAGTGTTGAAAAACCACTTTTCGCACTTGTGTTAGTGTTGAAAAACCACTTTCGCACTTGTATTAGTGTTGAAAAACCACTTTTCGCACTTGTGTTGGTGCAGGAAACCACTTTTGCACTTGTATTAGTGTGGAAAAAACACTTTTTGCACTTGTGATAGTGTTGAAAAACCACTTTTCGCACTTGTGTTAGTGTTGAAAAACCACTTTTCGCACTTGTGTTGGTGTAGGAAACCACTTTTGCACTTGTATTAGTGTGGAAAAACCACTTTTCGCACTTGTGTTAGTGTTGAAAAACCACTTTTCACACTTGTGTTAGTGTTGAAAAACCACTTTTCGCACTTGTGTTAGTGTTGAAAAACCACTTTTCGCACTTGTGTTGGTGCAGGAAACCACTTTTGCACTTCTATTAGTGTGGAAAAAACACTTTTTGCACTTGTGATAGTGTTGAAAAACCACTTTTCGCACTTGTGTTAGTGTTGAAAAACCACTTTTCGCACTTGTGTTGGTGCAGGAAACCACTTTTGCACTTGTATTAGTGTGGAAAAACAACTTTTCGCACTTGTGTTAGTGTTGAAAAACCACTTTTCGCACTTGTATTAGTGTTGAAAAACCACTTTTCGCACTTGTGTTGGTGCAGGAAACCACTTTTGCACTTGTATTCGTGTGGAAATAACACTTTTTGCACTTGTGATAGTGTTGAAAAACCACTTTTCGCACTTGTGTTAGTGTTGAAAAACCACTTTTCGCACTTGTGTTAGTGTTGAAAAACCACTTTTCGCACTTGTGTTGGTGCAGGAAACCACTTTTGCACTTGTATTCGTGTGGAAAAAACACTTTTTGCACTTGTGATAGTGTTGAAAAACCACTTTTCGCACTTGTGGTAGTGTTGAAAAACCACTTTTCGCACTTGTGTTGGTGCAGGAAACCACTTTTGCACTTGTATTAGTGTGGAAAAAACGCTTTTTGCACTTGTATTAGTGTGGAAAAAACGCTTTTTGCACTTGTGGTAGTGTTGAAAAACCACTTTTCGCAATTGTGTTGGTGCAGGAAAACCACTTTTGCACTTGTATTAGTGTGGAAAAAACGCTTTTTGCACTTGTATTAGTGTGGAAAACCCACTTTTCGCACTTGTGTTAGTGTTGAAAAACCACTTTTCGCACTTGTGTTCGTGTTGAAAAACCACTTTTCGCACTTGTGTTGGTACAGGAAACCACTTTTGCACTTGTATTAGTGTGGAAAAAACACTTTTTGCACTTGTGATAGTGTTGAAAAACCACTTTTCGCACTTGTGTTGGTGTTGAAAAACCACTTTTCGCACTTGTGTTAGTGTTGAAAAACCACTTTTTACACTTGTGTTAGTGTTGAAAAACCACTTTTCGCACTTGTGTTAGTGTTGAAAAACCACTTTTCGCACTTGTGTTGGTGCAGGAAACCACTTTTGCACTTGTATTAGTGTGGAAAAAACACTTTTTGCACTTGTGATAGTGTTGAAAAACCACTTTTCGCACTTGTGTTAGTGTTGAAAAACCACTTTTCGCACTTGTATTAGTGTTGAAAAAACACTTTTCGCACTTGTGTTGGTGCAGGAAACCACTTTTGCACTTGTATTAGTGTGGAAAAACCACTTTCCGCACTTGTGTTAGTGTTGAAAAACCACTTTTCGCACTTGTGTTAGTGTTGAAAAACCACTTTTCGCACTTGTGTTAGTGTTGAAAAACCACTTTTCGCACTTGTGTTGGTGCAGGAAACCACTTTTGCACTTGTATTAGTGTGGAAAAAACACTTTTTGCACTTGTGATAGTGTTGAAAAACCACTTTTCGCACTTGTGTTAGTGTTGAAAAACCACTTTTCGCACTTGTGTTGGTGCAGGAAACCACTTTTGCACTTGTATTATTGTGGAAAAACCACTTTTCGCACTTGTGTTAGTGTTGAAAAACCACTTTTCACACTTGTGTTAGTGTTGAAAAACCACTTTTCGCACTTGTGTTAGTGTTGAAAAACCACTTTTCGCACTTGTGTTGGTGCAGGAAACCACTTTTGCACTTCTATTAGTGTGGAAAAAACACTTTTTGCACTTGTGATAGTGTTGAAAAACCACTTTTCGCACTTGTGTTAGTGTTGAAAAACCACTTTTCGCACTTGTGTTGGTGCAGGAAACCACTTTTGCACTTGTATTAGTGTGGAAAAAACACTTTTTGCACTTGTGATAGTGTTGAAAAACCACTTTTCGCACTTGTGTTAGTGTTGAAAAACCACTTTTCACACTTGTGTTGGTGCAGGAAACCACTTATGCACTTGTATTAGTGTGGAAAAACCACTTTTCGCACTTGTGTTAGTGTTGAAAAACCACTTTTCGCACTTGTGTTAGTGTTGAAAAACCACTTTTCACACTTGTGTTAGTGTTGAAAAACCACTTTTCGCACTTGTGTTGGTGCAGGAAACCACTTTTGCACTTGTGTTAGTGTTGAAAAACCACTTTTCGCACTTGTGTTGGTGTTGAAAAACCACTTTTCGCACTTGTGTTAGTGTTGAAAAACCACTTTTTACACTTGTGTTAGTGTTGAAAAACCACTTTTCGCACTTGTGTTAGTGTTGAAAAACCACTTTTCGCACTTGTGTTGGTGCAGGAAACCACTTTTGCACTTGTATTAGTGTGGAAAAAACACTTTTTGCACTTGTGATAGTGTTGAAAAACCACTTTTCGCACTTGTGTTAGTGTTGAAAAACCACTTTTCGCACTTGTGTTAGTGTTGAAAAAACACTTTTCGCACTTGTGTTGGTGCAGGAAACCACTTTTGCACTTGTATTAGTGTGGAAAAACCACTTTCCGCACTTGTGTTAGTGTTGAAAAACCACTTTTCGCACTTGTGTTAGTGTTGAAAAACCACTTTTCGCACTTGTGTTAGTGTTGAAAAACACTTTTCGCACTTGTGTTGGTGCAGGAAACCACTTTTGCACTTGTATTAGTGTGGAAAAAACACTTTTTGCACTTGTGATAGTGTTGAAAAACCACTTTTCGCACTTGTGTTAGTGTTGAAAAACCACTTTTCGCACTTGTGTTGGTGCAGGAAACCACTTTTGCACTTGTATTATTGTGGAAAAACCACTTTTCGCACTTGTGTTAGTGTTGAAAAACCACTTTTCACACTTGTGTTAGTGTTGAAAAACCACTTTTCGCACTTGTGTTAGTGTTGAAAAACCACTTTTCGCACTTGTGTTGGTGCAGGAAACCACTTTTGCACTTCTATTAGTGTGGAAAAAAACACTTTTTGCACTTGTGATAGTGTTGAAAAACCACTTTTCGCACTTGTGTTAGTGTTGAAAAACCACTTTTCGCACTTGTGTTGGTGCAGGAAACCACTTTTGCACTTGTATTAGTGTGGAAAAAACACTTTTTGCACTTGTGATAGTGTTGAAAAACCACTTTTCGCACTTGTGTTAGTGTTGAAAAACCACTTTTCACACTTGTGTTGGTGCAGGAAACCACTTATGCACTTGTATTAGTGTGGAAAAACCACTTTTCGCACTTGTGTTAGTGTTGAAAAACCACTTTTCGCACTTGTGTTAGTGTTGAAAAACCACTTTTCACACTTGTGTTAGTGTTGAAAAACCACTTTTCGCACTTGTGTTGGTGCAGGAAACCACTTTTGCACTTGTGTTAGTGTTGAAAAACCACTTTTCGCACTTGTGTTAGTGTTGAAAAACCACTTTTCGCACTTGTGTTGGTCCAGGAAACCACTTTTGCACTTGTATTAGTGTGGAAAAAACACTTTTTGCACTTGTGATAGTGTTGAAAAACCACTTTTCGCACTTGTGGTAGTGTTGAAAAACCACTTTTCGCACTTGTGGTAGTGTTGAAAAACCACTTTTCGCACTTGTGTTGGTGCAGGAAACCACTTTTGCACTTGTATTAGTGTGGAAAAAACGCTTTTTGCACTTGTATTAGTGTGGAAAAAACGCTTTTTGCACTTGTGTTAGTGTTGAAAAACCACTTTTCGCACTTGTGTTAGTGTTGAAAAACCACTTTTCGCACTTGTGTTGGTGCAGGAAACCACTTTTGCACTTGTATTAGTGTGGAAAAACCACTTTCCGCACTTGTGTTAGTGTTGAAAAACCACTTTTCGCACTTGTGTTAGTGTTGAAAAACCACTTTTCGCACTTGTGTTGGTGCAGGAAACCACTTTTGCACTTGTATTAGTGTGGAAAAACCACTTTCCGCACTTGTGTTAGTGTTGAAAAACCACTTTTCGCACTTGTGTTAGTGTTGAAAAACCACTTTTCGCACTTGTGTTAGTGTTGAAAAACCACTTTTCGCACTTGTGTTGGTGCAGGAAACCACTTTTGCACTTGTATTAGTGTGGAAAAAACACTTTTTGCACTTGTGATAGTGTTGAAAAACCACTTTTCGCACTTGTGTTAGTGTTGAAAAACCACTTTTCGCACTTGTGTTGGTGCAGGAAACCACTTTTGCACTTGTATTAGTGTGGAAAAAACACTTTTTGCACTTGTGATAGTGTTGAAAAACCACTTTTCGCACTTGTGTTAGTGTTGAAAAACCACTTTTCGCACGTGTGTTGGTGCAGGAAACCACTTTTGCACTTGTATTAGTGTGGAAAAACCACTTTTCGCACTTGTGTTAGTGTTGAAAAACCACTTTTCGCACTTGTGTTAGTGTTGAAAAACCACTTTTCGCACTTGTGTTAGTGTTGAAAAACCACTTTTCGCACTTGTGTTGGTGCAGGAAACCACTTTTGCACTTGTATTCGTGTGGAAAAAACACTTTTTGCACTTGTGATAGTGTTGAAAAACCACTTTTCGCACTTGTGGTAGTGTTGAAAAACCACTTTTCGCACTTGTGTTGGTGCAGGAAACCACTTTTGCACTTGTATTAGTGTGGAAAAAACGCTTTTTGCACTTGTATTAGTGTGGAAAAAAACGCTTTTTGCACTTGTGGTAGTGTTGAAAAACCACTTTTCGCACTTGTGTTGGTGCAGGAAAACCACTTTTGCACTTGTATTAGTGTGGAAAAAAACGCTTTTTGCACTTGTATTAGTGTGGAAAACCCACTTTTCGCACTAGTGTTAGTGTTGAAAAACCACTTTTCGCACTTGTGTTCGTGTTGAAAAACCACTTTTCGCACTTGTGTTGGTGCAGGAAACCACTTTTGCACTTGTATTAGTGTGGAAAAAACACTTTTTGCACTTGTGATAGTGTTGAAAAACCACTTTTCGCACTTGTGTTGGTGTTGAAAAACCACTTTTCGCACTTGTGTTGGTGCAGGAAACCACTTTTGCACTTGTATTAGTGTGGAAAAACCACTTTTCGCACTTGTGTTAGTGTTGAAAAACCACTTTTTACACTTGTGTTAGTGTTGAAAAACCACTTTTCGCACTTGTGTTAGTGTTGAAAAACCACTTTTCGCACTTGTGTTGGTGCAGGAAACCACTTTTGCACTTGTATTAGTGTGGAAAAAACACTTTTTGCACTTGTGATAGTGTTGAAAAACCACTTTTCGCACTTGTGTTAGTGTTGAAAAACCACTTTTCGCACTTGTGTTGGTGAAGGAAACCACTTTTGCACTTGTATTAGTGTGGAAAAACCACTTTTCGCACTTGTGTTAGTGTTGAAAAACCACTTTTCGCACTTGTATTAGTGTTGAAAAACCACTTTTCGCACTTGTGTTGGTGCAGGAAACCACTTTTGCACTTGTATTAGTGTGGAAAAAACACTTTTTGCACTTGTGATAGTGTTGAAAAACCACTTTTCGCACTTGTGTTAGTGTTGAAAAACCACTTTTCGCACTTGTGTTGGTGCAGGAAACCACTTTTGCACTTGTATTAGTGTGGAAAAACCACTTTTCGCACTTGTGTTAGTGTTGAAAAACCACTTTTCGCACTTGTATTAGTGTTGAAAAACCACTTTTCGCACTTGTGTTGGTGCAGGAAACCACTTTTGCACTTGTATTCGTGTGGAAATAACACTTTTTGCACTTGTGATAGTGTTGAAAAACCACTTTTCGCACTTGTGTTAGTGTTGAAAAACCACTTTTCGCACTTGTGTTGGTGCAGGAAACCACTTTTGCACTTGTATTAGTGTGGAAAACCACTTTTCGCACTTGTGTTAGTGTTGAAAAACCACTTTTCACACTTGTGTTAGTGTTGAAAAACCACTTTTCGCACTTGTGTTAGTGTTGAAAAACCACTTTTCGCACTTGTGTTGGTGCAGGAAACCACTTTTGCACTTGTATTAGTGTGGAAAAAACACTTTTTGCACTTGTGATAGTGTTGAAAAACCACTTTTTGCACTTGTGGTAGTGTTGAAAAACCACTTTTCGCACTTGTGTTGGTGCAGGAAACCACTTTTGCACTTGTATTAGTGTGGAAAAAAACGCTTTTTGCACTTGTGATAGTGTTGAAAAACCACTTTTCGCACTTGTGTTAGTGTTGAAAAACCACTTTTCACACTTGTGTTAGTGTTGAAAAACCACTTTTCGCACTTGTGTTAGTGTTGAAAAACCACTTTTCGCACTTGTGTTAGTGTTGAAAAACCACTTTCGCACTTGTATTAGTGTTGAAAAACCACTTTTCGCACTTGTGTTGGTGCAGGAAACCACTTTTGCACTTGTATTAGTGTGGAAAAAACACTTTTTGCACTTGTGATAGTGTTGAAAAACCACTTTTCGCACTTGTGTTAGTGTTGAAAAACCACTTTTCGCACTTGTGTTGGTGTAGGAAACCACTTTTGCACTTGTATTAGTGTGGAAAAACCACTTTTCGCACTTGTGTTAGTGTTGAAAAACCACTTTTCACACTTGTGTTAGTGTTGAAAAACCACTTTTCGCACTTGTGTTAGTGTTGAAAAACCACTTTTCGCACTTGTGTTGGTGCAGGAAACCACTTTTGCACTTCTATTAGTGTGGAAAAAACACTTTTTGCACTTGTGATAGTGTTGAAAAACCACTTTTCGCACTTGTGTTAGTGTTGAAAAACCACTTTTCGCACTTGTGTTGGTGCAGGAAACCACTTTTGCACTTGTATTAGTGTGGAAAAACAACTTTTCGCACTTGTGTTAGTGTTGAAAAACCACTTTTCGCACTTGTATTAGTGTTGAAAAACCACTTTTCGCACTTGTGTTGGTGCAGGAAACCACTTTTGCACTTGTATTCGTGTGGAAATAACACTTTTTGCACTTGTGATAGTGTTGAAAAACCACTTTTCGCACTTGTGTTAGTGTTGAAAAACCACTTTTCGCACTTGTGTTAGTGTTGAAAAACCACTTTTCGCACTTGTGTTGGTGCAGGAAACCACTTTTGCACTTGTATTCGTGTGGAAAAAACACTTTTTGCACTTGTGATAGTGTTGAAAAACCACTTTTCGCACTTGTGGTAGTGTTGAAAAACCACTTTTCGCACTTGTGTTGGTGCAGGAAACCACTTTTGCACTTGTATTAGTGTGGAAAAAACGCTTTTTGCACTTGTATTAGTGTGGAAAAAACGCTTTTTGCACTTGTGGTAGTGTTGAAAAACCACTTTTCGCAATTGTGTTGGTGCAGGAAAACCACTTTTGCACTTGTATTAGTGTGGAAAAAACGCTTTTTGCACTTGTATTAGTGTGGAAAACCCACTTTTCGCACTTGTGTTAGTGTTGAAAAACCACTTTTCGCACTTGTGTTCGTGTTGAAAAACCACTTTTCGCACTTGTGTTGGTACAGGAAACCACTTTTGCACTTGTATTAGTGTGGAAAAAACACTTTTTGCACTTGTGATAGTGTTGAAAAACCACTTTTCGCACTTGTGTTGGTGTTGAAAAACCACTTTTCGCACTTGTGTTAGTGTTGAAAAACCACTTTTTACACTTGTGTTAGTGTTGAAAAACCACTTTTCGCACTTGTGTTAGTGTTGAAAAACCACTTTTCGCACTTGTGTTGGTGCAGGAAACCACTTTTGCACTTGTATTAGTGTGGAAAAAACACTTTTTGCACTTGTGATAGTGTTGAAAAACCACTTTTCGCACTTGTGTTAGTGTTGAAAAACCACTTTTCGCACTTGTGTTAGTGTTGAAAAAACACTTTTCGCACTTGTGTTGGTGCAGGAAACCACTTTTGCACTTGTATTAGTGTGGAAAAACCACTTTCCGCACTTGTGTTAGTGTTGAAAAACCACTTTTCGCACTTGTGTTAGTGTTGAAAAACCACTTTTCGCACTTGTGTTAGTGTTGAAAAACCACTTTTCGCACTTGTGTTGGTGCAGGAAACCACTTTTGCACTTGTATTAGTGTGGAAAAAACACTTTTTGCACTTGTGATAGTGTTGAAAAACCACTTTTCGCACTTGTGTTAGTGTTGAAAAACCACTTTTCGCACTTGTGTTGGTGCAGGAAACCACTTTTGCACTTGTATTATTGTGGAAAAACCACTTTTCGCACTTGTGTTAGTGTTGAAAAACCACTTTTCACACTTGTGTTAGTGTTGAAAAACCACTTTTCGCACTTGTGTTAGTGTTGAAAAACCACTTTTCGCACTTGTGTTGGTGCAGGAAACCACTTTTGCACTTCTATTAGTGTGGAAAAAACACTTTTTGCACTTGTGATAGTGTTGAAAAACCACTTTTCGCACTTGTGTTAGTGTTGAAAAACCACTTTTCGCACTTGTGTTGGTGCAGGAAACCACTTTTGCACTTGTATTAGTGTGGAAAAAACACTTTTTGCACTTGTGATAGTGTTGAAAAACCACTTTTCGCACTTGTGTTAGTGTTGAAAAACCACTTTTCACACTTGTGTTGGTGCAGGAAACCACTTATGCACTTGTATTAGTGTGGAAAAACCACTTTTCGCACTTGTGTTAGTGTTGAAAAACCACTTTTCGCACTTGTGTTAGTGTTGAAAAACCACTTTTCACACTTGTGTTAGTGTTGAAAAACCACTTTTCGCACTTGTGTTGGTGCAGGAAACCACTTTTGCACTTGTGTTAGTGTTGAAAAACCACTTTTCGCACTTGTGTTAGTGTTGAAAAACCACTTTTCGCACTTGTGTTGGTCCAGGAAACCACTTTTGCACTTGTATTAGTGTGGAAAAAACACTTTTTGCACTTGTGATAGTGTTGAAAAACCACTTTTCGCACTTGTGGTAGTGTTGAAAAACCACTTTTCGCACTTGTGGTAGTGTTGAAAAACCACTTTTCGCACTTGTGTTGGTGCAGGAAACCACTTTTGCACTTGTATTAGTGTGGAAAAAACGCTTTTTGCACTTGTATTAGTGTGGAAAAAACGCTTTTTGCACTTGTGTTAGTGTTGAAAAACCACTTTTCGCACTTGTGTTAGTGTTGAAAAACCACTTTTCGCACTTGTGTTGGTGCAGGAAACCACTTTTGCACTTGTATTAGTGTGGAAAAACCACTTTCCGCACTTGTGTTAGTGTTGAAAAACCACTTTTCGCACTTGTGTTAGTGTTGAAAAACCACTTTTCGCACTTGTGTTGGTGCAGGAAACCACTTTTGCACTTGTATTAGTGTGGAAAAACCACTTTCCGCACTTGTGTTAGTGTTGAAAAACCACTTTTCGCACTTGTGTTAGTGTTGAAAAACCACTTTTCGCACTTGTGTTAGTGTTGAAAAACCACTTTTCGCACTTGTGTTGGTGCAGGAAACCACTTTTGCACTTGTATTAGTGTGGAAAAAACACTTTTTGCACTTGTGATAGTGTTGAAAAACCACTTTTCGCACTTGTGTTAGTGTTGAAAAACCACTTTTCGCACTTGTGTTGGTGCAGGAAACCACTTTTGCACTTGTATTAGTGTGGAAAAAACACTTCTTGCACTTGTGATAGTGTTGAAAAACCACTTTTCGCACTTGTGTTAGTGTTGAAAAACCACTTTTCGCACGTGTGTTGGTGCAGGAAACCACTTTTGCACTTGTATTAGTGTGGAAAAACCACTTTTCGCACTTGTGTTAGTGTTGAAAAACCACTTTTCGCACTTGTGTTAGTGTTGAAAAACCACTTTTCGCACTTGTGTTAGTGTTGAAAAACCACTTTTCGCACTTGTGTTGGTGCAGGAAACCACTTTTGCACTTGTATTCGTGTGGAAAAAACACTTTTTGCACTTGTGATAGTGTTGAAAAACCACTTTTCGCACTTGTGGTAGTGTTGAAAAACCACTTTTCGCACTTGTGTTGGTGCAGGAAACCACTTTTGCACTTGTATTAGTGTGGAAAAAACGCTTTTTGCACTTGTATTAGTGTGGAAAAAACGCTTTTTGCACTTGTGGTAGTGTTGAAAAACCACTTTTCGCACTTGTGTTGGTGCAGGAAAACCACTTTTGCACTTGTATTAGTGTGGAAAAAACGCTTTGTGCACTTGTATTAGTGTGGAAAACCCACTTTTCGCACTAGTGTTAGTGTTGAAAAACCACTTTTTGCACTTGTGTTCGTGTTGAAAAACCACTTTTCGCACTTGTGTTGGTGCAGGAAACCACTTTTGCACTTGTATTAGTGTGGAAAAAACACTTTTTGCACTTGTGATAGTGTTGAAAAACCACTTTTCGCACTTGTGTTGGTGTTGAAAAATCACTTTTCGCACTTGTGTTGGTGCAGGAAACCACTTTTGCACTTGTATTAGTGTGGAAAAACCACTTTTCGCACTTGTGTTAGTGTTGAAAAACCACTTTTTACACTTGTGTTAGTGTTGAAAAACCACTTTTCGCACTTGTGTTAGTGTTGAAAAACCTCTTTTCGCACTTGTGTTGGTGCAGGAAACCACTTTTGCACTTGTATTAGTGTGGAAAAAACACTTTTTGCACTTGTGATAGTGTTGAAAAACCACTTTTCGCACTTGTGTTAGTGTTGAAAAACCACTTTTCGCACTTGTGTTGGTGAAGGAAACCACTTTTGCACTTGTATTAGTGTGGAAAAACCACTTTTCGCACTTGTGTTAGTGTTGAAAAACCACTTTTCGCACTTGTATTAGTGTTGAAAAACCACTTTTCGCACTTGTGTTGGTGCAGGAAACCACTTTTGCACTTGTATTAGTGTGGAAAAAACACTTTTTGCACTTGTGATAGTGTTGAAAAACCACTTTTCGCACTTGTGTTAGTGTTGAAAAACCACTTTTCGCACTTGTGTTGGTGCAGGAAACCACTTTTGCACTTGTATTAGTGTGGAAAAACCACTTTTCGCACTTGTGTTAGTGTTGAAAAACCACTTTTCGCACTTGTATTAGTGTTGAAAAACCACTTTTCGCACTTGTGTTGGTGCAGGAAACCACTTTTGCACTTGTATTCGTGTGGAAATAACACTTTTTGCACTTGTGATAGTGTTGAAAAACCACTTTTCGCACTTGTGTTAGTGTTGAAAAACCACTTTTCGCACTTGTGTTGGTGCAGGAAACCACTTTTGCACTTGTATTAGTGTGGAAAACCACTTTTCGCACTTGTGTTAGTGTTGAAAAACCACTTTTCACACTTGTGTTAGTGTTGAAAAACCACTTTTCGCACTTGTGTTAGTGTTGAAAAACCACTTTTCGCACTTGTGTTGGTGCAGGAAACCACTTTTGCACTTGTATTAGTGTGGAAAAAACACTTTTTGCACTTGTGATAGTGTTGAAAAACCACTTTTTGCACTTGTGGTAGTGTTGAAAAACCACTTTTCGCACTTGTGTTGGTGCAGGAAACCACTTTTGCACTTGTATTAGTGTGGAAAAAACGCTTTTTGCACTTGTGATAGTGTTGAAAAACCACTTTTCGCACTTGTGTTAGTGTTGAAAAACCACTTTTCACACTTGTGTTAGTGTTGAAAAACCACTTTTCGCACTTGTGTTAGTGTTGAAAAACCACTTTTCGCACTTGTGTTGGTGCAGGCAACCACTTTTGCACTTGTATTAGTGTGGAAAAAACACTTTTTGCACTTGTGATAGTGTTGAAAAACCACTTTTCGCACTTGTGTTAGTGTTGAAAAACCACTTTTCGCACTTGTGTTGGTGCAGGAAACCACTTTTGCACTTGTATTAGTGTGGAAAAACAACTTTTCGCACTTGTGTTAGTGTTGAAAAACCACTTTTCGCACTTGTATTAGTGTTGAAAAACCACTTTTCGCACTTGTGTTGGTGCAGGAAACCACTTTTGCACTTGTATTAGTGTGGAAAAAACACTTTTTGCACTTGTGATAGTGTTGAAAAACCACTTTTCGCACATGTGTTAGTGTTGAAAAACCACTTTTTGCACTTGTGTTGGTGCAGGAAACCACTTTTGCACTTGTATTAGTGTGGAAAAACCACTTTTCGCACTTGTGTTAGTGTTGAAAAACCACTTTTCGCACTTGTGTTAGTGTTGAAAAACCACTTTTCGCACTTGTGTTAGTGTTGAAAAACCACTTTTCGCACTTGTGTTGGTGCAGGAAACCACTTTTGCACTTGTATTAGTGTGGAAAAAACACTTTTTGCACTTGTGATAGTGTTGAAAAACCACTTTTCGCACTTGTGGTAGTGTTGAAAAACCACTTTTCGCACTTGTGTTGGTGCAGGAAACCACTTTTGCACTTGTATTAGTGTGGAAAAAACGCTTTTTGCACTTGTATTAGTGTGGAAAAAACGCTTTTTGCACTTGTGATAGTGTTGAAAAACCACTTTTCGCACTTGTGTTAGTGTTGAAAAACCACTTTTCGCACTTGTGTTGGTGCAGGAAACCACTTTTGCACTTGTATTAGTGTGGAAAAACCACTTTCCGCACTTGTGTTAGTGTTGAAAAACCACTTTTCGCACTTGTGTTAGTGTTGAAAAACCACTTTTCGCACTTGTGTTAGTGTTGAAAAACCACTTTTCGCACTTGTGTTGGTGCAGGAAACCACTTTTGCACTTGTATTAGTGTGGATAAAACACTTTTTGCACTTGTGATAGTGTTGAAAAACCACTTTTCGCACTTGTGTTAGTGTTGAAAAACCACTTTTCGCACTTGTGTTGGTGCAGGAAACCACTTTTGCACTTGTATTAGTGTGGAAAAACCACTTTCCGCACTTGTGTTAGTGTTGAAAAACCACTTTTCGCACTTGTGTTAGTGTTGAAAAACCACTTTTCGCACTTGTGTTAGTGTTGAAAAACCACTTTTCGCACTTGTGTTGGTGCAGGAAACCACTTTTGCACTTGTATTCGTGTGGAAAAAACACTTTTTGCACTTGTGATAGTGTTGAAAAACCACTTTTCGCACTTGTGGTAGTGTTGAAAAACCACTTTTCGCACTTGTGTTGGTGCAGGAAACCACTTTTGCACTTGTATTAGTGTGGAAAAAACGCTTTTTGCACTTGTATTAGTGTGGAAAAAACGCTTTTTGCACTTGTGGTAGTGTTGAAAAACCACTTTTCGCAATTGTGTTGGTGCAGGAAAACCACTTTTGCACTTGTATTAGTGTGGAAAAAACGCTTTTTGCACTTGTATTAGTGTGGAAAACCCACTTTTCGCACTTGTGTTAGTGTTGAAAAACCACTTTTCGCACTTGTGTTCGTGTTGAAAAACCACTTTTCGCACTTGTGTTGGTACAGGAAACCACTTTTGCACTTGTATTAGTGTGGAAAAAACACTTTTTGCACTTGTGATAGTGTTGAAAAACCACTTTTCGCACTTGTGTTGGTGTTGAAAAACCACTTTTCGCACTTGTGTTAGTGTTGAAAAACCACTTTTTACACTTGTGTTAGTGTTGAAAAACCACTTTTCGCACTTGTGTTAGTGTTGAAAAACCACTTTTCGCACTTGTGTTGGTGCAGGAAACCACTTTTGCACTTGTATTAGTGTGGAAAAAACACTTTTTGCACTTGTGATAGTGTTGAAAAACCACTTTTCGCACTTGTGTTAGTGTTGAAAAACCACTTTTCGCACTTGTGTTAGTGTTGAAAAAACACTTTTCGCACTTGTGTTGGTGCAGGAAACCACTTTTGCACTTGTATTAGTGTGGAAAAACCACTTTCCGCACTTGTGTTAGTGTTGAAAAACCACTTTTCGCACTTGTGTTA
The DNA here is from genome assembly GCF_964187855.1 of Myxine glutinosa. NCBI lineage: Eukaryota > Metazoa > Chordata > Myxini > Myxiniformes > Myxinidae > Myxine > Myxine glutinosa. Next base: position 44,061 of record NW_027617883.1, on the reverse strand, counting down.
GTGTTGAAAAACCACTTTTCGCACTTGTGTTAGTGTTGAAAAACCACTTTTCGCACTTGTGTTGGTGCAGGAAACCACTTTTGCACTTGTATTAGTGGGGAAAAAACACTTTTTGCACTTGTGATAGTGTTGAAAAACCACTTTTCGCACTTGTGTTAGTGTTGAAAAACCACTTTTCGCACTTGTGTTGGTGCAGGATACCACTTTTGCACTTGTATTATTGTGGAAAAACCACTTTTCGCACTTGTGTTAGTGTTGAAAAACCACTTTTCACACTTGTGTTAGTGTTGAAAAACCACTTTTCGCACTTGTGTTAGTGTTGAAAAACCACTTTTCGCACTTGTGTTGGTGCAGGAAACCACTTTTGCACTTCTATTAGTGTGGAAAAAACACTTTTTGCACTTGTGATAGTGTTGAAAAACCACTTTTCGCACTTGTGTTAGTGTTGAAAAACCACTTTTCGCACTTGTGTTGGTGCAGGAAACCACTTTTGCACTTGTATTAGTGTGGAAAAAACACTTTTTGCACTTGTGATAGTGTTGAAAAACCACTTTTCGCACTTGTGTTAGTGTTGAAAAACCACTTTTCACACTTGTGTTGGTGCAGGAAACCACTTATGCACTTGTATTAGTGTGGAAAAACCACTTTTCGCACTTGTGTTAGTGTTGAAAAACCACTTTTCGCACTTGTGTTAGTGTTGAAAAACCACTTTTCACACTTGTGTTAGTGTTGAAAAACCACTTTTCGCACTTGTGTTGGTGCAGGAAACCACTTTTGCACTTGTGTTAGTGTTGAAAAACCACTTTTCGCACTTGTGTTAGTGTTGAAAAACCACTTTTCGCACTTGTGTTGGTCCAGGAAACCACTTTTGCACTTGTATTAGTGTGGAAAAAACACTTTTTGCACTTGTGATAGTGTTGAAAAACCACTTTTCGCACTTGTGGTAGTGTTGAAAAACCACTTTTCGCACTTGTGGTAGTGTTGAAAAACCACTTTTCGCACTTGTGTTGGTGCAGGAAACCACTTTTGCACTTGTATTAGTGTGGAAAAAACGCTTTTTGCACTTGTATTAGTGTGGAAAAAACGCTTTTTGCACTTGTGTTAGTGTTGAAAAACCACTTTTCGCACTTGTGTTAGTGTTGAAAAACCACTTTTCGCACTTGTGTTGGTGCAGGAAACCACTTTTGCACTTGTATTAGTGTGGAAAAACCACTTTCCGCACTTGTGTTAGTGTTGAAAAACCACTTTTCGCACTTGTGTTAGTGTTGAAAAACCACTTTTCGCACTTGTGTTGGTGCAGGAAACCACTTTTGCACTTGTATTAGTGTGGAAAAACCACTTTCCGCACTTGTGTTAGTGTTGAAAAACCACTTTTCGCACTTGTGTTAGTGTTGAAAAACCACTTTTCGCACTTGTGTTAGTGTTGAAAAACCACTTTTCGCACTTGTGTTGGTGCAGGAAACCACTTTTGCACTTGTATTAGTGTGGAAAAAACACTTTTTGCACTTGTGATAGTGTTGAAAAACCACTTTTCGCACTTGTGTTAGTGTTGAAAAACCACTTTTCGCACTTGTGTTGGTGCAGGAAACCACTTTTGCACTTGTATTAGTGTGGAAAAAACACTTTTTGCACTTGTGATAGTGTTGAAAAACCACTTTTCGCACTTGTGTTAGTGTTGAAAAACCACTTTTCGCACGTGTGTTGGTGCAGGAAACCACTTTTGCACTTGTATTAGTGTGGAAAAACCACTTTTCGCACTTGTGTTAGTGTTGAAAAACCACTTTTCGCACTTGTGTTAGTGTTGAAAAACCACTTTTCGCACTTGTGTTAGTGTTGAAAAACCACTTTTCGCACTTGTGTTGGTGCAGGAAACCACTTTTGCACTTGTATTCGTGTGGAAAAAACACTTTTTGCACTTGTGATAGTGTTGAAAAACCACTTTTCGCACTTGTGGTAGTGTTGAAAAACCACTTTTCGCACTTGTGTTGGTGCAGGAAACCACTTTTGCACTTGTATTAGTGTGGAAAAAACGCTTTTTGCACTTGTATTAGTGTGGAAAAAACGCTTTTTGCACTTGTGGTAGTGTTGAAAAACCACTTTTCGCACTTGTGTTGGTGCAGGAAAACCACTTTTGCACTTGTATTAGTGTGGAAAAAACGCTTTTTGCACTTGTATTAGTGTGGAAAACCCACTTTTCGCACTAGTGTTAGTGTTGAAAAACCACTTTTTGCACTTGTGTTCGTGTTGAAAAACCACTTTTCGCACTTGTGTTGGTGCAGGAAACCACTTTTGCACTTGTATTAGTGTGGAAAAAACACTTTTTGCACTTGTGATAGTGTTGAAAAACCACTTTTCGCACTTGTGTTGGTGTTGAAAAATCACTTTTCGCACTTGTGTTGGTGCAGGAAACCACTTTTGCACTTGTATTAGTGTGGAAAAACCACTTTTCGCACTTGTGTTAGTGTTGAAAAACCACTTTTTACACTTGTGTTAGTGTTGAAAAACCACTTTTCGCACTTGTGTTAGTGTTGAAAAACCTCTTTTCGCACTTGTGTTGGTGCAGGAAACCACTTTTGCACTTGTATTAGTGTGGAAAAAACACTTTTTGCACTTGTGATAGTGTTGAAAAACCACTTTTCGCACTTGTGTTAGTGTTGAAAAACCACTTTTCGCACTTGTGTTGGTGAAGGAAACCACTTTTGCACTTGTATTAGTGTGGAAAAACCACTTTTCGCACTTGTGTTAGTGTTGAAAAACCACTTTTCGCACTTGTATTAGTGTTGAAAAACCACTTTTCGCACTTGTGTTGGTGCAGGAAACCACTTTTGCACTTGTATTAGTGTGGAAAAAACACTTTTTGCACTTGTGATAGTGTTGAAAAACCACTTTTCGCACTTGTGTTAGTGTTGAAAAACCACTTTTCGCACTTGTGTTGGTGCAGGAAACCACTTTTGCACTTGTATTAGTGTGGAAAAACCACTTTTCGCACTTGTGTTAGTGTTGAAAAACCACTTTTCGCACTTGTATTAGTGTTGAAAAACCACTTTTCGCACTTGTGTTGGTGCAGGAAACCACTTTTGCACTTGTATTCGTGTGGAAATAACACTTTTTGCACTTGTGATAGTGTTGAAAAACCACTTTTCGCACTTGTGTTAGTGTTGAAAAACCACTTTTCGCACTTGTGTTGGTGCAGGAAACCACTTTTGCACTTGTATTAGTGTGGAAAACCACTTTTCGCACTTGTGTTAGTGTTGAAAAACCACTTTTCACACTTGTGTTAGTGTTGAAAAACCACTTTTCGCACTTGTGTTAGTGTTGAAAAACCACTTTTCGCACTTGTGTTGGTGCAGGAAACCACTTTTGCACTTGTATTAGTGTGGAAAAAACACTTTTTGCACTTGTGATAGTGTTGAAAAACCACTTTTTGCACTTGTGGTAGTGTTGAAAAACCACTTTTCGCACTTGTGTTGGTGCAGGAAACCACTTTTGCACTTGTATTAGTGTGGAAAAAACGCTTTTTGCACTTGTGATAGTGTTGAAAAACCACTTTTCGCACTTGTGTTAGTGTTGAAAAACCACTTTTCACACTTGTGTTAGTGTTGAAAAACCACTTTTCGCACTTGTGTTAGTGTTGAAAAACCACTTTTCGCACTTGTGTTGGTGCAGGCAACCACTTTTGCACTTGTATTAGTGTGGAAAAAACACTTTTTGCACTTGTGATAGTGTTGAAAAACCACTTTTCGCACTTGTGTTAGTGTTGAAAAACCACTTTTCGCACTTGTGTTGGTGCAGGAAACCACTTTTGCACTTGTATTAGTGTGGAAAAACAACTTTTCGCACTTGTGTTAGTGTTGAAAAACCACTTTTCGCACTTGTATTAGTGTTGAAAAACCACTTTTCGCACTTGTGTTGGTGCAGGAAACCACTTTTGCACTTGTATTAGTGTGGAAAAAACACTTTTTGCACTTGTGATAGTGTTGAAAAACCACTTTTCGCACATGTGTTAGTGTTGAAAAACCACTTTTTGCACTTGTGTTGGTGCAGGAAACCACTTTTGCACTTGTATTAGTGTGGAAAAACCACTTTTCGCACTTGTGTTAGTGTTGAAAAACCACTTTTCGCACTTGTGTTAGTGTTGAAAAACCACTTTTCGCACTTGTGTTAGTGTTGAAAAACCACTTTTCGCACTTGTGTTGGTGCAGGAAACCACTTTTGCACTTGTATTAGTGTGGAAAAAACACTTTTTGCACTTGTGATAGTGTTGAAAAACCACTTTTCGCACTTGTGGTAGTGTTGAAAAACCACTTTTCGCACTTGTGTTGGTGCAGGAAACCACTTTTGCACTTGTATTAGTGTGGAAAAAACGCTTTTTGCACTTGTATTAGTGTGGAAAAAACGCTTTTTGCACTTGTGATAGTGTTGAAAAACCACTTTTCGCACTTGTGTTAGTGTTGAAAAACCACTTTTCGCACTTGTGTTGGTGCAGGAAACCACTTTTGCACTTGTATTAGTGTGGAAAAACCACTTTCCGCACTTGTGTTAGTGTTGAAAAACCACTTTTCGCACTTGTGTTAGTGTTGAAAAACCACTTTTCGCACTTGTGTTAGTGTTGAAAAACCACTTTTCGCACTTGTGTTGGTGCAGGAAACCACTTTTGCACTTGTATTAGTGTGGAAAAAACACTTTTTGCACTTGTGATAGTGTTGAAAAACCACTTTTCGCACTTGTGTTAGTGTTGAAAAACCACTTTTCGCACTTGTGTTGGTGCAGGAAACCACTTTTGCACTTGTATTAGTGTGGAAAAACCACTTTCCGCACTTGTGTTAGTGTTGAAAAACCACTTTTCGCACTTGTGTTAGTGTTGAAAAACCACTTTTCGCACTTGTGTTAGTGTTGAAAAACCACTTTTCGCACTTGTGTTGGTGCAGGAAACCACTTTTGCACTTGTATTAGTGTGGAAAAAACACTTTTTGCACTTGTGATAGTGTTGAAAAACCACTTTTCGCACTTGTGTTAGTGTTGAAAAACCACTTTTCGCACTTGTGTTGGTGCAGGAAACCACTTTTGCACTTGTATTAGTGTGGAAAAACCACTTTTCGCGCTTGTGTTAGTGTTGAAAAACCACTTTTCACACTTGTGTTAGTGTTGAAAAACCACTTTTCGCACTTGTGTTAGTGTTGAAAAACCACTTTTCGCACTTGTGTTGGTGCAGGAAACCACTTTTGCACTTGTATTAGTGTGGAAAAAACACTTTTTGCACTTGTGATAGTGTTGAAAAACCACTTTTCGCACTTGTGTTAGTGTTGAAAAACCACTTTTCGCACTTGTGTTGGTGCAGGAAACCACTTTTCGCACTTGTGTTGGTGCAGGAAACCACTTTTGCACTTGTATTAGTGTGGAAAAAACACTTTTTGCACTTGTGATAGTGTTGAAAAACCACTTTTCGCACTTGTGTTGGTGCAGGAAACCACTTTTGCACTTGTGTTGGTGCAGGAAACCACTTTTGCACTTGTATTAGTGTGGAAAAACCACTTTTCGCACTTGTGTTAGTGTTGAAAAACCACTTTTCGCACTTGTGTTGGTGCAGGAAACCACTTTTGCACTTGTATTAGTGTGGAAAACCACTTTTCGCACTTGTGTTAGTGTTGAAAAACCACTTTTCACACTTGTGTTAGTGTTGAAAAACCACTTTTCGCACTTGTGTTAGTGTTGAAAAACCACTTTTCGCACTTGTGTTGGTGCAGGAAACCACTTTTGCACTTGTATTAGTGTGGAAAAAACACTTTTTGCACTTGTGATAGTGTTGAAAAACCACTTTTTGCACTTGTGGTAGTGTTGAAAAACCACTTTTCGCACTTGTGTTAGTGTTGAAAAACCACTTTTCGCACTTGTGTTGGTGCAGGAAACCACTTTTGCACTTGTATTAGTGTGGAAAAAACACTTTTTGCACTTGTGATAGTGTTGAAAAACCACTTTTCGCACTTGTGTTAGTGTTGAAAAACCACTTTTCGCACTTGTGTTGGTGCAGGAAACCACTTTTGCACTTGTATTAGTGTGGAAAAACCACTTTTCGCGCTTGTGATAGTGTTGAAAAACCACTTTTCGCACTTGTGTTAGTGTTGAAAAACCACTTTTCGCACTTGTGTTAGTGTTGAAAAACCACTTTTCGCACTTGTGTTGGTGCAGGAAACCACTTTTGCACTTCTATTAGTGTGGAAAAAACACTTTTTGCACTTGTGATAGTGTTGAAAAACCACTTTTCGCACTTGTGTTAGTGTTGAAAAACCACTTTTCGCACTTGTGTTGGTGCAGGAAACCACTTTTGCACTTGTATTAGTGTGGAAAAAACACTTTTTGCACTTGTGATAGTGTTGAAAAACCACTTTTTGCACTTGTGTTAGTGTGGAAAAACCACTTTTCGCACGTGTGTTGGTGCAGGAAACCACTTTTGCACTTTTATTAGTGTGGAAAAACCACTTTTCGCACTTGTGTTAGTGTTGAAAAACCACTTTCCGCACTTGTGTTAGTGTTGAAAAACCACTTTTCGCACTTGTGTTAGTGTTGAAAAACCACTTTTCGCACTTGTGTTGGTGCAGGAAACCACTTTTGCACTTGTATTCGTGTGGAAAAAACACTTTTTGCACTTGTGATAGTGTTGAAAAACCACTTTTCGCACTTGTGGTAGTGTTGAAAAACCACTTTTCGCACTTGTGTTGGTGCAGGAAACCACTTTTGCACTTGTATTAGTGTGGAAAAAACGCTTTTTGCACTTGTATTAGTGTGGAAAAAACGCTTTTTGCACTTGTGATAGTGTTGAAAAACCACTTTTCGCACTTGTGTTGGTGCAGGAAAACCACTTTTGCACTTGTATTAGTGTGGAAAAAACGCTTTTTGCACTTGTATTAGTGTGGAAAACCCACTTTTCGCACTTGTGTTAGTGTTGAAAAACCACTTTTCGCACTTGTGTTCATGTTGAAAAACCACTTTTCGCACTTGTGTTGGTGCAGGAAACCACTTTTGCACTTGTATTAGTGTGGAAAAAACACTTTTTGCACTTGTGATAGTGTTGAAAAACCACTTTTCGCACTTGTATTGGTGTTGAAAAACCACTTTTCGCACTTGTGTTGGTGCAGGAAACCACTTTTGCACTTGTATTAGTGTGGAAAAACCACTTTTCGCACTTGTGTTAGTGTTGAAAAACCACTTTTTACACTTGTGTTAGTGTTGAAAAACCACTTTTCGCACTTGTGTTAGTGTTGAAAAACCACTTTTCGCACTTGTGTTGGTGCAGGAAACCACTTTTGCACTTGTATTAGTGTGGAAAAAACACTTTTTGCACTTGTGATAGTGTTGAAAAACCACTTTTCGCACTTGTGTTAGTGTTGAAAAACCACTTTTCGCACTTGTGTTGGTGAAGGAAACCACTTTTGCACTTGTATTAGTGTGGAAAAACCACTTTTCGCACTTGTGTTAGTGTTGAAAAACCACTTTTCGCACTTGTATTAGTGTTGAAAAACCACTTTTCGCACTTGTGTTGGTGCAGGAAACCACTTTTGCACTTGTATTAGTGTGGAAAAAACACTTTTTGCACTTGTGATAGTGTTGAAAAACCACTTTTCGCACTTGTGTTAGTGTTGAAAAACCACTTTTTGCACTTGTGTTGGTGCAGGAAACCACTTTTGCACTTGTATTAGTGTGGAAAAACCACTTTTCGCACTTGTGTTAGTGTTGAAAAACCACTTTTCGCACTTGTGTTAGTGTTGAAAAACCACTTTTCGCACTTGTGTTAGTGTTGAAAAACCACTTTTCGCACTTGTGTTGGTGCAGGAAACCACTTTTGCACTTGTATTAGTGTGGAAAAAACACTTTTTGCACTTGTGATAGTGTTGAAAAACCACTTTTCGCACTTGTGTTAGTGTTGAAAAACCACTTTTTGCACTTGTGTTTGTGCAGGAAACCACTTTTGCATTTCTATTAGTGTGGAAAAACCACTTTTCGCACTTGGGTTAGTGTTGAAAAACCACTTTTCGCACTTGTGTTAGTGTTGAAAAACCACTTTTCACACTTGTGTTAGTGTTGAAAAACCACTTTCCGCACTTGTGTTAGTGTTGAAAAACCACTTTTCGCACTTGTGTTGGTGCAGGAAACCACTTTTGCACTTGTATTAGTGTGGAAAAACCACTTTTCGCACTTGTGTTAGTGTTGAAAAACCACTTTTCGCACTTGTATTAGTGTTGAAAAACCACTTTTCGCACTTGTGTTGGTGCAGGAAACCACTTTTGCACTTGTATTAGTGTGGAAAAAACACTTTTTGCACTTGTGTTAGTGTTGAAAAACCACTTTTCGCACTTGTGTTAGTGTTGAAAAACCACTTTTCGCACTTGTGTTAGTGTTGAAAAACCACTTTTCGCACTTGTGTTGGTGCAGGAAACCACTTTTGCACTTGTATTAGTGTGGAAAAAACACTTTTTGCACTTGTGATAGTGTTGAAAAACCACTTTTCGCACTTGTGGTAGTGTTGAAAAACCACTTTTCGCACTTGTGTTGGTGCAGGAAACCACTTTTGCACTTGTATTAGTGTGGAAAAAACGCTTTTTGCACTTGTATTAGTGTGGAAAAAACGCTTTTTGCACTTGTGATAGTGTTGAAAAACCACTTTTCGCACTTGTGTTAGTGTTGAAAAACCACTTTTCGCACTTGTGTTGGTGCAGGAAACCACTTTTGCACTTGTATTAGTGTGGAAAAACCACTTTCCGCACTTGTGTTAGTGTTGAAAAACCACTTTTCGCACTTGTGTTAGTGTTGAAAAACCACTTTTCGCACTTGTGTTAGTGTTGAAAAACCACTTTTCGCACTTGTGTTGGTGCAGGAAACCACTTTTGCACTTGTATTAGTGTGGAAAAAACACTTTTTGCACTTGTGATAGTGTTGAAAAACCACTTTTCGCACTTGTGTTAGTGTTGAAAAACCACTTTTCGCACTTGTGTTGGTGCAGGAAACCACTTTTGCACTTGTATTAGTGTGGAAAAACCACTTTTCGCACTTGTGTTAGTGTTGAAAAACCACTTTTCGCACTTGTATTAGTGTTGAAAAACCACTTTTCGCACTTGTGTTGGTGCAGGAAACCACTTTTGCACTTGTATTAGTGTGGAAAAAACACTTTTTGCACTTGTGTTAGTGTTGAAAAACCACTTTTCGCACTTGTGTTAGTGTTGAAAAACCACTTTTCGCACTTGTGTTAGTGTTGAAAAACCACTTTTCGCACTTGTGTTGGTGCAGGAACCACTTTTGCACTTGTATTAGTGTGGAAAAAACACTTTTTGCACTTGTGATAGTGTTGAAAAACCACTTTCGCACTTGTGGTAGTGTTGAAAAACCACTTTTCGCACTTGTGTTGGTGCAGGAAACCACTTTTGCACTTGTATTAGTGTGGAAAAAACGCTTTTTGCACTTGTATTAGTGTGAAAAAACGCTTTTTGCACTTGTGATAGTGTTGAAAAACCACTTTTCGCACTTGTGTTAGTGTTGAAAAACCACTTTTCGCACTTGTGTTGGTGCAGGAAACCACTTTTGCACTTGTATTAGTGTGGAAAAACCACTTTCCGCACTTGTGTTAGTGTTGAAAAACCACTTTTCGCACTTGTGTTAGTGTTGAAAAACCACTTTTCGCACTTGTGTTAGTGTTGAAAAACCACTTTTCGCACTTGTGTTGGTGCAGGAAACCACTTTTGCACTTGTATTAGTGTGGAAAAAACACTTTTTGCACTTGTGATAGTGTTGAAAAACCACTTTTCGCACTTGTGTTAGTGTTGAAAAACCACTTTTCGCACTTGTGTTGGTGCAGGAAACCACTTTTGCACTTGTATTAGTGTGGAAAAACCACTTTCCGCACTTGTGTTAGTGTTGAAAAACCACTTTTCACACTTGTGTTAGTGTTGAAAAACCACTTTTTGCACTTGTGTTAGTGTTGAAAAACCACTTTTCGCACTTGTGTTGGTGCAGGAAACCACTTTTGCACTTGTATTAGGGTGGAAAAAACCACTTTTCACACTTGTGTTAGTGTTGAAAAACCACTTTTTGCACTTGTGTTAGTGTTGAAAAACCACTTTTCGCACTTGTGTTGGTGCAGGAAACCACTTTTGCACTTGTATTAGTGTGGAAAAAACACTTTTTGCACTTGTGATAGTGTTGAAAAACCACTTTTCGCACTTGTGTTAGTGTTGAAAAACCACTTTTCGCACTTGTGTTGGTGCAGGAAACCACTTTTGCACTTGTGTTGGTGCAGGAAACCACTTTTGCACTTCTATTAGTGTGGAAAAAACACTTTTTGCACTTGTGATAGTGTTGAAAAACCACTTTTCGCACTTGTGTTAGTGTTGAAAAACACTTTTCGCACTTGTGTTGGTGCAGGAAACCACTTTTGCACTTGTATTAGTGTGGAAAAAACACTTTTTGCACTTGTGATAGTGTTGAAAAACCACTTTTCGCACTTGTGTTAGTGTTGAAAAACCACTTTTCGCACTTGTGTTGGTGCAGGAAACCACTTTTGCACTTGTATTAGTGTGGAAAAACCACTTTTCGCACTTGTGTTAGTGTTGAAAAACCACTTTTCGCACTTGTGTTGGTGCAGGAAACCACTTTTGCACTTGTATTAGTGTGGGAAAAACCACTTTTCGCACTTGTGTTAGTGTTGAAAAACCACTTTTCGCACTTGTGTTAGTGTTGAAAAACCACTTTTCGCACTTGTGTTGGTGCAGGAAACCACTTTTGCACTTGTATTCGTGTGGAAAAAACACTTTTCGCACTTGTGATAGTGTTGAAAAACCACTTTTCGCACTTGTGGTAGTGTTGAAAAACCACTTTTCGCACTTGTGTTGGTGCAGGAAACCACTTTTGCACTTGTATTAGTGTGGAAAAAACGCTTTTTGCACTTGTATTAGTGTGGAAAAAACGCTTTTTGCACTTGTGGTAGTGTTGAAAAACCACTTTTCGCACTTGTGTTGGTGCAGGAAAACCACTTTTGCACTTGTATTAGTGTGGAAAAAACGCTTTTTGCACTTGTATTAGTGTGGAAAACCCACTTTTCGCACTTGTGTTAGTGTTGAAAAACCACTTTTCGCACTTGTGTTCGTGTTGAAAAATCACTTTTCGCACTTGTGTTGGTGCAGGAAACCACTTTTGCACTTGTATTAGTGTGGAAAAAACACTTTTTGCACTTGTGATAGTGTTGAAAAACCACTTTTCGCACTTGTGTTGGTGTTGAAAAACCACTTTTCGCACTTGTGTTGGTGCAGGAAACCACTTTTGCACTTGTATTAGTGTGGAAAAACCACTTTTCGCACTTGTGTTAGTGTTGAAAAACCACTTTTTACACTTGTGTTAGTGTTGAAAAACCACTTTTCGCACTTGTGTTAGTGTTGAAAAACCACTTTTCGCACTTGTGTTGGTGCAGGAAACCACTTTTGCACTTGTATTAGTGTGGAAAAAACACTTTTTGCACTTGTGATAGTGTTGAAATACCACTTTTCGCACTTGTGTTAGTGTTGAAAAACCACTTTTCGCACTTGTGTTGGTGAAGGAAACCACTTTTGCACTTGTATTAGTGTGGAAAACCCACTTTTCGCACTTGTGTTAGTGTTGAAAAACCACTTTTCGCACTTGTGTTCGTGTTGAAAAACCACTTTTCGCACTTGTGTTGGTGCAGGAAATCACTTTTGCACTTGTATTAGTGTGGAAAAAACACTTTTTGCACTTGTGATAGTGTTGAAAAACCACTTTTCGCACTTGTGTTAGTGTTGAAAAACCACTTTTCGCACTTGTGTTGGTGCAGGAAACCACTTTTGCACTTGTATTAGTGTGGAAAACCACTTTTCACACTTGTGTTAGTGTTGAAAAACCACTTTTCACACTTGTGTTAGTGTTGAAAAACCACTTTTCGCACTTGTGTTAGTGTTGAAAAACCACTTTTCGCACTTGTGTTGGTGCAGGGAACCACTTTTGCACCTCTATTAGTGTGGAAAAAACACTTTTTGCACTTGTGATAGTGTTGAAAAACCACTTTTCGCACTTGTGTTAGTGTTGAAAAACCACTTTTCGCACTTGTGTTGGTGCAGGAAACCACTTTTGCACTTGTATTAGTGTGGAAAAAACACTTTTTGCACTTGTGATAGTGTTGAAAAACCACTTTTCGCACTTGTGTTAGTGTTGAAAAACCACTTTTCGCACTTGTGTTGGTGCAGGAAACCACTTTTGCACTTGTATTAGTGTGGAAAAACCACTTTTCGCACTTGTGTTAGTGTTGAAAAACCACTTTTCGCACTTGTGTTAGTGTTGAAAAACCACTTTTCGCACTTGTGTTAGTGTTGAAAAACCACTTTTCGCACTTGTGTTGGTGCAGGAAACCTCTTTTGCACTTGTATTCGTGTGGAAAAAACACTTTTCGCACTTGTGATAGTGTTGAAAAACCACTTTTCGCACTTGTGGTAGTGTTGAAAAACCACTTTTCGCACTTGTGTTGGTGCAGGAAACCACTTTTGCACTTGTATTAGTGTGGAAAAAACGCTTTTTGCACTTGTATTAGTGTGGAAAAAACGCTTTTTGCACTTGTGGTAGTGTTGAAAAACCACTTTTCGCACTTGTGTTGGTGCAGGAAAACCACTTTTGCACTTGTATTAGTGTGGAAAAAACGCTTTTTGCACTTGTATTAGTGTGGAAAACCCACTTTTCGCACATGTGTTAGTGTTGAAAAACCACTTTTCGCACTTGTGTTCGTGTTGAAAAACCACTTTTAGCACTTGTGTTGGTGCAGGAAACCACTTTTGCACTTGTATTAGTGTGGAAAAAACACTTTTTGCACTTGTGATAGTGTTGAAAAACCACTTTTCGCACTTGTGTTGGTGTTGAAAAACCACTTTTCGCACTTGTGTTGGTGCAGGAAACCACTTTTGCACTTGTATTAGTGGGGAAAAACCACTTTTCGCACTTGTGTTAGTGTTGAAAAACCACTTTTTATACTTGTGTTAGTGTTGAAAAACCACTTTTCGCACTTGTGTTAGTGTTGAAAAACCACTTTTCGCACTTGTGTTGGTGCAGGAAACCACTTTTGCACTTGTATTAGTGTGGAAAAACCACTTTCCGCACTTGTGTTAGTGTTGAAAAACCACTTTTCACACTTGTGTTAGTGTTGAAAAACCACTTTTTGCACTTGTGTTAGTGTTGAAAAACCACTTTTCGCACTTGTGTTGGTGCAGGAAACCACTTTTGCACTTGTATTAGGGTGGGAAAAAACCACTTTTCACACTTGTGTTCGTGTTGAAAAACCACTTTTTGCACTTGTGTTAGTGTTGAAAAACCACTTTTCGCACTTGTGTTGGTGCAGGAAACCACTTTTGCACTTGTATTAGTGTGGAAAAAACACTTTTTGCACTTGTGATAGTGTTGAAAAACCACTTTTCGCACTTGTGTTAGTGTTGAAAAACCACTTTTCGCACTTGTGTTGGTGCAGGAAACCACTTTTGCACTTGTGTTGGTGCAGGAAACCACTTTTGCACTTCTATTAGTGTGGAAAAAACACTTTTTGCACTTGTGATAGTGTTGAAAAACCACTTTTCGCACTTGTGTTAGTGTTGAAAAACCACTTTTCGCACTTGTGTTGGTGCAGGAAACCACTTTTGCACTTGTATTAGTGTGGAAAAAACACTTTTTGCACTTGTGATAGTGTTGAAAAACCACTTTTCGCACTTGTGTTAGTGTTGAAAAACCACTTTTCGCACTTGTGTTGGTGCAGGAAACCACTTTTGCACTTGTATTAGTGTGGGAAAAAACCACTTTTCGCACTTGTGTTAGTGTTGAAAAACCACTTTTCGCACTTGTGTTAGTGTTGAAAAACCACTTTTCGCACTTGTGTTAGTGTTGAAAAACCACTTTTCGCATTTGTGTTGGTGCAGGAAACCACTTTTGCACTTGTATTCGTGTGGAAAAAACACTTTTCGCACTTGTGATAGTGTTGAAAAACCACTTTTCGCACTTGTGGTAGTGTTGAAAAACCACTTTTCGCACTTGTGTTGGTGCAGGAAAGCACTTTTGCACTTGTATTAGTGTGGAAAAAACGCTTTTTGCACTTGTTTTTGTGTGGAAAAAACGCTTTTTGCACTTGTGGTAGTGTTGAAAAACCACTTTTCGCACTTGTGTTGGTGCAGGAAAACCACTTTTGCACTTGTATTAGTGTGGAAAAAACGCTTTTTGCACTTGTATTAGTGTGGAAAACCCACTTTTCGCACTTGTGTTAGTGTTGAAAAACCACTTTTCGCACTTGTGTTCGTGTTGAAAAATCACTTTTCGCACTTGTGTTGGTGCAGGAAACCACTTTTGCACTTGTATTAGTGTGGAAAAAACACTTTTTGCACTTGTGATAGTGTTGAAAAACCACTTTTCGCACTTGTGTTGGTGTTGAAAAACCACTTTTCGCACTTGTGTTGGTGCAGGAAACCACTTTTGCACTTGTATTAGTGTGGAAAAACCACTTTTCGCACTTGTGTTAGTGTTGAAAAACCACTTTTTACACTTGTGTTAGTGTTGAAAAACCACTTTTCGCACTTGTGTTAGTGTTGAAAAACCACTTTTCGCACTTGTGTTGGTGCAGGAAACCACTTTTGCACTTGTATTAGTGTGGAAAAAACACTTTTTGCACTTGTGATAGTGTTGAAAAACCACTTTTCGCACTTGTGTTAGTGTTGAAAAACCACTTTTCGCACTTGTGTTGGTGAAGGAAACCACTTTTGCACTTGTATTAGTGTGGAAAACCCACTTTTCGCACTTGTGTTAGTGTTGAAAAACCACTTTTCGCACTTGTGTTCGTGTTGAAAAACCACTTTTCGCACTTGTGTTGGTGCAGGAAACCACTTTTGCACTTGTATTAGTGTGGAAAAAACACTTTTTGCACTTGTGATAGTGTTGAAAAACCACTTTTCGCACTTGTGTTAGTGTTGAAAAACCACTTTTCGCACTTGTGTTGGTGCAGGAAACCACTTTTGCACTTGTATTAGTGTGGAAAACCACTTTTCACACTTGTGTTAGTGTTGAAAAACCACTTTTCACACTTGTGTTAGTGTTGGAAAACCACTTTTCGCACTTGTGTTAGTGTTGAAAAACCACTTTTCGCACTTGTGTTGGTGCAGGGAACCACTTTTGCACCTCTATTAGTGTGGAAAAAACACTTTTTGCACTTGTGATAGTGTTGAAAAACCACTTTTCGCACTTGTGTTAGTGTTGAAAAACCACTTTTCGCACTTGTGTTGGTGCAGGAAACCACTTTTGCACTTGTATTAGTGTGGAAAAAACACTTTTTGCACTTGTGATAGTGTTGAAAAACCACTTTTCGCACTTGTGTTAGTGTTGAAAAACCACTTTTCGCACTTGTGTTGGTGCAGGAAACCACTTTTGCACTTGTATTAGTGTGGAAAAACCACTTTTCGCACTTGTGTTAGTGTTGAAAAACCACTTTTCGCACTTGTGTTAGTGTTGAAAAACCACTTTTCGCACTTGTGTTAGTGTTGAAAAACCACTTTTCGCACTTGTGTTGGTGCAGGAAACCACTTTTGCACTTGTATTCGTGTGGAAAAAACACTTTTCGCACTTGTGATAGTGTTGAAAAACCACTTTTCGCACTTGTGGTAGTGTTGAAAAACCACTTTTCGCACTTGTGTTGGTGCAGGAAACCACTTTTGCACTTGTATTAGTGTGGAAAAAACGCTTTTTGCACTTGTATTAGTGTGGAAAAAACGCTTTTTGCACTTGTGGTAGTGTTGAAAAACCACTTTTCGCACTTGTGTTGGTGCAGGAAAACCACTTTTGCACTTGTATTAGTGTGGAAAAAACGCTTTTTGCACTTGTATTAGTGTGGAAAACCCACTTTTCGCACATGTGTTAGTGTTGAAAAACCACTTTTCGCACTTGTGTTCGTGTTGAAAAACCACTTTTAGCACTTGTGTTGGTGCAGGAAACCACTTTTGCACTTGTATTAGTGTGGAAAAAACACTTTTTGCACTTGTGATAGTGTTGAAAAACCACTTTTCGCACTTGTGTTGGTGTTGAAAAACCACTTTTCGCACTTGTGTTGGTGCAGGAAACCACTTTTGCACTTGTATTAGTGGGGAAAAACCACTTTTCGCACTTGTGTTAGTGTTGAAAAACCACTTTTTATACTTGTGTTAGTGTTGAAAAACCACTTTTCGCACTTGTGTTAGTGTTGAAAAACCACTTTTCGCACTTGTGTTGTGCAGGAAACCACTTTTGCACTTGTATTAGTGTGGAAAAAACACTTTTTGCACTTGTGATAGTGTTGAAAAACCACTTTTCGCACTTGTTTTAGTGTTGAAAAACCACTTTTCGCACTTGTGTTGGTGAAGGAAACCACTTTTGCACTTGTATTAGTGTGGAAAAACCACTTTTCGCACTTGTGTTAGTGTTGAAAAACCACTTTTCGCACTTGTATTAGTGTTGAAAAACCACTTTTCGCACTTGTGTTGGTGCAGGAAACCACTTTTGCACTTGTATTAGTGTGGAAAAAACACTTTTTGCACTTGTGATAGTGTTGAAAAACCACTTTTCGCACTTGTGTTAGTGTTGAAAAACCACTTTTTGCACTTGTGTTGGTGCAGGAAACCACTTTTGCACTTGTATTAGTGTGGAAAAACCACTTTTCGCACTTGTGTTAGTGTTGAAAAACCACTTTTCGCACTTGTGATAGTGTTGAAAAACCACTTTTCGCACTTGTGGTAGTGTTGAAAAACCACTTTTCGCACTTGTGTTGGTGCAGGAAACCACTTTTGCACTTGTATTAGTGTGGAAAAAACGCTTTTTGCACTTGTATTAGTGTGGAAAAAACGCTTTTTGCACTTGTGGTAGGGTTGAAAAACCACTTTTCGCACTTGTGTTGGTGCAGGAAAACCACTTTTGCACTTGTATTAGTGTGGAAAAAACGCTTTTTGCACTTGTATTAGTGTGGAAAACCCACTTTTCGCACTTGTGTTAGTGTTGAAAAACCACTTTTCGCACTTGTGTTCGTGTTGAAAAACCACTTTTCGCACTTGTGTTGGTGCAGGAAACCACTTTTGCACTTGTATTAGTGTGGAAAAAACACTTTTTGCACTTGTGATAGTGTTGAAAAACCACTTTTCGCACTTGTGTTGGTGTTGAAAAACCACTTTTCGCACTTGTGTTGGTGCAGGAAACCACTTTTGCACTTGTATTAGTGTGGAAAAACCACTTTTTGCACTTGTGTTAGTGTTGAAAAACCACTTTTTACACTTGTGTTAGTGTTGAAAAACCACTTTTCGCGCTTGTGTTAGTGTTGAAAAACCACTTTTCGCACTTGTGTTGGTGCAGGAAACCACTTTTGCACTTGTATTAGTGTGGAAAAAACACTTTTTGCACTTGTGATAGTGTTGAAAAACCACTTTTCGCACTTGTGTTAGTGTTGAAAAACCACTTTTTGCACTTGTGTTAGTGTTGAAAAACCACTTTTCACACTTGTGTTAGTGTTGAAAAACCACTTTTCGCACTTGTGTTAGTGTTGAAAAACCACTTTTCGCACTTGTGTTAGTGTTGAAAAACCACTTTTTCGCATTTGTGTTGGTGCAGGAAACCACTTTTGCACTTGTATTCGTGTGGAAAAAACACTTTTCGCACTTGTGATAGTGTTGAAAAACCACTTTTCGCACTTGTGGTAGTGTTGAAAAACCACTTTTCGCACTTGTGTTGGTGCAGGAAAGCACTTTTGCACTTGTATTAGTGTGGAAAAAAACGCTTTTTGCACTTGTTTTTGTGTGGAAAAAACGCTTTTTGCACTTGTGGTAGTGTTGAAAAACCACTTTTCGCACTTGTGTTGGTGCAGGAAAACCACTTTTGCACTTGTATTAGTGTGGAAAAAACGCTTTTTGCACTTGTATTAGTGTGGAAAACCCACTTTTCGCACTTGTGTTAGTGTTGAAAAACCACTTTTCGCACTTGTGTTCGTGTTGAAAAATCACTTTTCGCACTTGTGTTGGTGCAGGAAACCACTTTTGCACTTGTATTAGTGTGGAAAAAACACTTTTTGCACTTGTGATAGTGTTGAAAAACCACTTTTCGCACTTGTGTTGGTGTTGAAAAACCACTTTTCGCACTTGTGTTGGTGCAGGAAACCACTTTTGCACTTGTATTAGTGTGGAAAAACCACTTTTCGCACTTGTGTTAGTGTTGAAAAACCACTTTTTACACTTGTGTTAGTGTTGAAAAACCACTTTTCGCACTTGTGTTAGTGTTGAAAAACCACTTTTCGCACTTGTGTTGGTGCAGGAAACCACTTTTGCACTTGTATTAGTGTGGAAAAAACACTTTTTGCACTTGTGATAGTGTTGAAAAACCACTTTTCGCACTTGTGTTAGTGTTGAAAAACCACTTTTCGCACTTGTGTTGGTGAAGGAAACCACTTTTGCACTTGTATTAGTGTGGAAAACCCACTTTTCGCACTTGTGTTAGTGTTGAAAAACCACTTTTCGCACTTGTGTTCGTGTTGAAAAACCACTTTTCGCACTTGTGTTGGTGCAGGAAACCACTTTTGCACTTGTATTAGTGTGGAAAAAACACTTTTTGCACTTGTGATAGTGTTGAAAAACCACTTTTCGCACTTGTGTTAGTGTTGAAAAACCACTTTTCGCACTTGTGTTGGTGCAGGAAACCACTTTTGCACTTGTATTAGTGTGGAAAACCACTTTTCACACTTGTGTTAGTGTTGAAAAACCACTTTTCACACTTGTGTTAGTGTTGGAAAACCACTTTTCGCACTTGTGTTAGTGTTGAAAAACCACTTTTCGCACTTGTGTTGGTGCAGGGAACCACTTTTGCACCTCTATTAGTGTGGAAAAAACACTTTTTGCACTTGTGATAGTGTTGAAAAACCACTTTTCGCACTTGTGTTAGTGTTGAAAAACCACTTTTCGCACTTGTGTTGGTGCAGGAAACCACTTTTGCACTTGTATTAGTGTGGAAAAAACACTTTTTGCACTTGTGATAGTGTTGAAAAACCACTTTTCGCACTTGTGTTAGTGTTGAAAAACCACTTTTCGCACTTGTGTTGGTGCAGGAAACCACTTTTGCACTTGTATTAGTGTGGAAAAACCACTTTTCGCACTTGTGTTAGTGTTGAAAAACCACTTTTCGCACTTGTGTTAGTGTTGAAAAACCACTTTTCGCACTTGTGTTAGTGTTGAAAAACCACTTTTCGCACTTGTGTTGGTGCAGGAAACCACTTTTGCACTTGTATTCGTGTGGAAAAAACACTTTTCGCACTTGTGATAGTGTTGAAAAACCACTTTTCGCACTTGTGGTAGTGTTGAAAAACCACTTTTCGCACTTGTGTTGGTGCAGGAAACCACTTTTGCACTTGTATTAGTGTGGAAAAAACGCTTTTTGCACTTGTATTAGTGTGGAAAAAACGCTTTTTGCACTTGTGGTAGTGTTGAAAAACCACTTTTCGCACTTGTGTTGGTGCAGGAAAACCACTTTTGCACTTGTATTAGTGTGGAAAAAACGCTTTTTGCACTTGTATTAGTGTGGAAAACCCACTTTTCGCACATGTGTTAGTGTTGAAAAACCACTTTTCGCACTTGTGTTCGTGTTGAAAAACCACTTTTAGCACTTGTGTTGGTGCAGGAAACCACTTTTGCACTTGTATTAGTGTGGAAAAAACACTTTTTGCACTTGTGATAGTGTTGAAAAACCACTTTTCGCACTTGTGTTGGTGTTGAAAAACCACTTTTCGCACTTGTGTTGGTGCAGGAAACCACTTTTGCACTTGTATTAGTGGGGAAAAACCACTTTTCGCACTTGTGTTAGTGTTGAAAAACCACTTTTTATACTTGTGTTAGTGTTGAAAAACCACTTTTCGCACTTGTGTTAGTGTTGAAAAACCACTTTTCGCACTTGTGTTGGTGCAGGAAACCACTTTTGCACTTGTATTAGTGTGGAAAAAACACTTTTTGCACTTGTGATAGTGTTGAAAAACCACTTTTCGCACTTGTTTTAGTGTTGAAAAACCACTTTTCGCACTTGTGTTGGTGAAGGAAACCACTTTTGCACTTGTATTAGTGTGGAAAAACCACTTTTCGCACTTGTGTTAGTGTTGAAAAACCACTTTTCGCACTTGTATTAGTGTTGAAAAACCACTTTTCGCACTTGTGTTGGTGCAGGAAACCACTTTTGCACTTGTATTAGTGTGGAAAAAACACTTTTTGCACTTGTGATAGTGTTGAAAAACCACTTTTCGCACTTGTGTTAGTGTTGAAAAACCACTTTTTGCACTTGTGTTGGTGCAGGAAACCACTTTTGCACTTGTATTAGTGTGGAAAAACCACTTTTCGCACTTGTGTTAGTGTTGAAAAACCACTTTTCGCACTTGTGATAGTGTTGAAAAACCACTTTTCGCACTTGTGGTAGTGTTGAAAAACCACTTTTCGCACTTGTGTTGGTGCAGGAAACCACTTTTGCACTTGTATTAGTGTGGAAAAAACGCTTTTTGCACTTGTATTAGTGTGGAAAAAACGCTTTTTGCACTTGTGGTAGGGTTGAAAAACCACTTTTCGCACTTGTGTTGGTGCAGGAAAACCACTTTTGCACTTGTATTAGTGTGGAAAAAACGCTTTTTGCACTTGTATTAGTGTGGAAAACCCACTTTTCGCACTTGTGTTAGTGTTGAAAAACCACTTTTCGCACTTGTGTTCGTGTTGAAAAACCACTTTTCGCACTTGTGTTGGTGCAGGAAACCACTTTTGCACTTGTATTAGTGTGGAAAAAACACTTTTTGCACTTGTGATAGTGTTGAAAAACCACTTTTCGCACTTGTGTTGGTGTTGAAAAACCACTTTTCGCACTTGTGTTGGTGCAGGAAACCACTTTTGCACTTGTATTAGTGTGGAAAAACCACTTTTTGCACTTGTGTTAGTGTTGAAAAACCACTTTTTACACTTGTGTTAGTGTTGAAAAACCACTTTTCGCGCTTGTGTTAGTGTTGAAAAACCACTTTTCGCACTTGTGTTGGTGCAGGAAACCACTTTTGCACTTGTATTAGTGTGGAAAAAACACTTTTTGCACTTGTGATAGTGTTGAAAAACCACTTTTCGCACTTGTGTTAGTGTTGAAAAACCACTTTTCGCACTTGTGTTGGTGAAGGAAACCACTTTTGCACTTGTATTAGTGTGGAAAACCCACTTTTCGCACTTGTGTTAGTGTTGAAAAACAACTTTTTGCACTTGTGTTCGTGTTGAAAAACCACTTTTCGCACTTGTGTTGGTGCAGGAAACCACTTTTGCACTTGTATTAGTGTGGAAAAAACACTTTTTGCACTTGTGATAGTGTTGAAAAACCACTTTTCGCACTTGTGTTAGTGTTGAAAAACCACTTTTCGCACTTGTGTTGGTGCAGGAAACCACTTTTGCACTTGTATTAGTGTGGAAAACCACTTTTCGCACTTGTGTTAGTGTTGAAAAACCACTTTTCACACTTGTGTTAGTGTTGAAAAACCACTTTTCGCACTTGTGTTAGTGTTGAAAAACCACTTTTCGCACTTGTGTTGGTGCAGGAAACCACTTTTGCACTTCTATTAGTGTGGAAAAAACACTTTTTGCACTTGTGATAGTGTTGAAAAACCACTTTTCGCACTTGTGTTAGTGTTGAAAAACCACTTTTCGCACTTGTGTTGGTGCAGGAAACCACTTTTGCACTTGTATTAGTGTGGAAAAAACACTTTTTGCACTTGTGATAGTGTTGAAAAACCACTTTTCGCACTTGTGTTAGTGTTGAAAAACCACTTTTCGCACTTGTGTTGGTGCAGGAAACCACTTTTGCACTTGTATTAGTGTGGAAAAACCACTTTTCGCACTTGTGTTAGTGTTGAAAAACCACTTTTCGCACTTGTGTTAGTGTTGAAAAACCACTTTTCGCACTTGTGTTAGTGTTGAAAAACCACTTTTCGCACTTGTGTTGGTGCAGGAAACCACTTTTGCACTTGTATTCGTGTGGAAAAAACACTTTTCGCACTTGTGATAGTGTTGAAAAACCACTTTTCGCACTTGTGGTAGTGTTGAAAAACCACTTTTCGCACTTGTGTTGGTGCAGGAAACCACTTTTGCACTTGTATTAGTGTGGAAAAAACGCTTTTTGCACTTGTATTAGTGTGGAAAAAACGCTTTTTGCACTTGTGGTAGTGTTGAAAAACCACTTTTCGCACTTGTGTTGGTGCAGGAAAACCACTTTTGCACTTGTATTAGTGTGGAAAAAACGCTTTTTGCACTTGTATTAGTGTGGAAAACCCACTTTTCGCACATGTGTTAGTGTTGAAAAACCACTTTTCGCACTTGTGTTCATGTTGAAAAACCACTTTTAGCACTTGTGTTGGTGCAGGAAACCACTTTTGCACTTGTATTAGTGTGGAAAAAACACTTTTTGCACTTGTGATAGTGTTGAAAAACCACTTTTCGCACTTGTGTTGGTGTTGAAAAACCACTTTTCGCACTTGTGTTGGTGCAGGAAACCACTTTTGCACTTGTATTAGTGGGGAAAAACCACTTTTCGCACTTGTGTTAGTGTTGAAAAACCACTTTTTACACTTGTGTTAGTGTTGAAAAACCACTTTTCGCACTTGTGTTAGTGTTGAAAAACCACTTTTCGCCCTTGTGTTGGTGCAGGAAACCACTTTTGCACTTGTATTAGTGTGGAAAAAACACTTTTTGCACTTGTGATAGTGTTGAAAAACCACTTTTCGCACTTGTGTTAGTGTTGAAAAACCACTTTTTGCACTTGTGTTGGTGAAGGAAACCACTTTTGCACTTGTATTAGTGTGGAAAAACCACTTTTCGCACTTGTGTTAGTGTTGAAAAACCACTTTTCGCACTTGTATTAGTGTTGAAAAACCACTTTTCGCACTTGTGTTGGTGCAGGAAACCACTTTTGCACTTGTATTAGTGTGGAAAAAACACTTTTTGCACTTGTGATAGTGTTGAAAAACCACTTTTCGCACTTGTGTTAGTGTTGAAAAACCACTTTTTGCACTTGTGTTGGTGCAGGAAACCACTTTTGCACTTGTATTAGTGTGGAAAAACCACTTTTCGCACTTGTGTTAGTGTTGAAAAACCACTTTTCGCACTTGTGTTAGTGTTGAAAAACCACTTTTCGCACTTGTGTTAGTGTTGAAAAACCACTTTTTGCACTTGTGTTGGTGCAGGAAACCACTTTTGCACTTGTATTAGTGTGGAAAAAACACTTTTTGCACTTGTGATAGTGTTGAAAAACCACTTTTCGCACTTGTGGTAGTGTTGAAAAACCACGTTTCGCACTTGTGTTGGTGCAGGAAACCACTTTTGCACTTGTATTAGTGTGGAAAAAACACTTTTTGCACTTGTGATAGTGTTGAAAAACCACTTTTCGCACTTGTGTTAGTGTTGAAAAACCACTTTTCGCACTTGTGTTGGTGTAGGAAACCACTTTTGCACTTGTATTAGTGTGGAAAAACCACTTTTCGCACTTGTGTTAGTGTTGAAAAACCACTTTTCACACTTGTGTTAGTGTTGAAAAACCACTTTTCGCACTTGTGTTAGTGTTGAAAAACCACTTTTCGCACTTGTGTTGGTGCAGGAAACCACTTTTGCACTTCTATTAGTGTGGAAAAAACACTTTTTGCACTTGTGATAGTGTTGAAAAACCACTTTTCGCACTTGTGTTAGTGTTGAAAAACCACTTTTCGCACTTGTGTTGGTGCAGGAAACCACTTTTGCACTTGTATTAGTGTGGAAAAACCACTTTTCGCACTTGTGTTAGTGTTGAAAAACCACTTTTCGCACTTGTGTTGGTGCAGGAAACCACTTTTGCACTTCTATTAGTGTGGAAAAAACACTTTTTGCACTTGTGATAGTGTTGAAAAACCACTTTTCGCACTTGTGTTAGTGTTGAAAAACCACTTTTCGCACTTGTGTTGGTGCAGGAAACCACTTTTGCACTTGTATTAGTGTGGAAAAAACACTTTTTGCACTTGTGATAGTGTTGAAAAACCACTTTTCGCACTTGTGTTAGTGTTGAAAAACCACTTTTCACACTTGTGTTGGTGCAGGAAACCACTTTTGCACTTGTATTAGTGTGGAAAAACCACTTTTCGCACTTGTGTTAGTGTTGAAAAACCACTTTTCGCACTTGTGTTAGTGTTGAAAAACCACTTTTCGCACTTGTGTTAGTGTTGAAAAACCACTTTTCGCACTTGTGTTGGTGCAGGAAACCACTTTTGCACTTGTGTTAGTGTTGAAAAACCACTTTTCGCACTTGTGTTAGTGTTGAAAAACCACTTTTCGCACTTGTGTTGGTGCAGGAAACCACTTTTGCACTTGTATTAGTGTGGAAAAAACACTTTTTGCACTTGTGATAGTGTTGAAAAACCACTTTTCGCACTTGTGGTAGTGTTGAAAAACCACTTTTCGCACTTGTGGTAGTGTTGAAAAACCACTTTTCGCACTTGTGTTGGTGCAGGAAACCACTTTTGCACTTGTATTAGTGTGGAAAAAACGCTTTTTGCACTTGTATTAGTGTGGAAAAAACGCTTTTTGCACTTGTGTTAGTGTTGAAAAACCACTTTTCGCACTTGTGTTAGTGTTGAAAAACACTTTTCGCACTTGTGTTGGTGCAGGAAACCACTTTTGCACTTGTATTAGTGTGGAAAAACCACTTTCCGCACTTGTGTTAGTGTTGAAAAACCACTTTTCGCACTTGTGTTAGTGTTGAAAAACCACTTTTCGCACTTGTGTTGGTGCAGGAAACCACTTTTGCACTTGTATTAGTGTGGAAAAACCACTTTCCGCACTTGTGTTAGTGTTGAAAAACCACTTTTCGCACTTGTGTTAGTGTTGAAAAACCACTTTTCGCACTTGTGTTAGTGTTGAAAAACCACTTTTCGCACTTGTGTTGGTGCAGGAAACCACTTTTGCACTTGTATTAGTGTGGAAAAACCACTTTTCGCACTTGTGTTAGTGTTGAAAAACCACTTTTCGCACTTGTGTTAGTGTTGAAAAACCACTTTTCGCACTTGTGTTGGTGCAGGAAACCACTTTTGCACTTGTATTAGTGTGGAAAAACCACTTTTCGCACTTGTGTTAGTGTTGAAAAACCACTTTTCGCACTTGTGTTAGTGTTGAAAAACCACTTTTCGCACTTGTGTTGGTGCAGGAAACCACTTTTGCACTTCTATTAGTGTGGAAAAAACACTTTTTGCACTTGTGATAGTGTTGAAAAACCACTTTTCGCACTTGTGTTAGTGTTGAAAAACCACTTTTCGCACTTGTGTTGGTGCAGGAAACCACTTTTGCACTTGTATTAGTGTGGAAAAAAACACTTTTTGCACTTGTGATAGTGTTGAAAAACCACTTTTCGCACTTGTGTTAGTGTTGAAAAACCACTTTTCGCACGTGTGTTGGTGCAGGAAACCACTTTTGCACTTGTATTAGTGTGGAAAAACCACTTTTCGCACTTGTGTTAGTGTTGAAAAACCACTTTTCGCACTTGTGTTAGTGTTGAAAAACCACTTTTCGCACTTGTGTTAGTGTTGAAAAACCACTTTTCGCACTTGTGTTGGTGCAGGAAACCACTTTTGCACTTGTATTCGTGTGGAAAAAACACTTTTTGCACTTGTGATAGTGTTGAAAAACCACTTTTCGCACTTGTGGTAGTGTTGAAAAACCACTTTTCGCACTTGTGTTGGTGCAGGAAACCACTTTTGCACTTGTATTAGTGTGGAAAAAACGCTTTTTGCACTTGTATTAGTGTGGAAAAAACGCTTTTTGCACTTGTGGTAGTGTTGAAAAACCACTTTTCGCACTTGTGTTGGTGCAGGAAAACCACTTTTGCACTTGTATTAGTGTGGAAAAAACGCTTTTTGCACTTGTATTAGTGTGGAAAACCCACTTTTCGCACTTGTGTTAGTGTTGAAAAACCACTTTTCGCACTTGTGTTCGTGTTGAAAAACCACTTTTCGCACTTGTGTTGGTGCAGGAAACCACTTTTGCACTTGTATTAGTGTGGAAAAAACACTTTTTGCACTTGTGATAGTGTTGAAAAACCACTTTTCGCACTTGTGTTGGTGTTGAAAAACCACTTTTTGCACTTGTGTTGGTGCAGGAAACCACTTTTGCACTTGTATTAGTGTGGAAAAACCACTTTTCGCACTTGTGTTAGTGTTGAAAAACCAATTTTTACACTTGTGTTAGTGTTGAAAAACCACTTTTCGCACTTGTGTTAGTGTTGAAAAACCACTTTTCGCATTTGTGTTGGTGCAGGAAACCACTTTTGCACTTGTATTAGTGTGGAAAAAACACTTTTTGCACTTGTGATAGTGTTGAAAAACCACTTTTCGCACTTGTGTTAGTGTTGAAAAACCACTTTTTGCACTTGTGTTGGTGCAGGAAACCACTTTTGCACTTGTATTAGTGTGGAAAAACCACTTTTCGCACTTGTGTTAGTGTTGAAAAACCACTTTTCGCACTTGTATTAGTGTTGAAAAACCACTTTTCGCACTTGTGTTGGTGCAGGAAACCACTTTTGCACTTGTATTCGTGTGGAAATAACACTTTTTGCACTTGTGATAGTGTTGAAAAACCACTTTTCGCACTTGTGTTAGTGTTGAAAAACCACTTTTCGCACTTGTGTTGGTGCAGGAAACCACTTTTGCACTTGTATTAGTGTGGAAAACCACTTTTCGCACTTGTGTTAGTGTTGAAAAACCACTTTTCGCACTTGTGTTAGTGTTGAAAAACCACTTTTCGCACTTGTGTTAGTGTTGAAAAACCACTTTTCGCACTTGTGTTGGTGCAGGAAACCACTTTTGCACTTGTATTAGTGTGGAAAAAACACTTTTTGCACTTGTGATAGTGTTGAAAAACCACTTTTTGCACTTGTGGTAGTGTTGAAAAACCACTTTTCGCACTTGTGTTGGTGCAGGAAACCACTTTTGCACTTGTATTAGTGTGGAAAAAACGCTTTTTGCACTTGTGATAGTGTTGAAAAACCACTTTTCGCACTTGTGTTAGTGTTGAAAAACCACTTTTCACACTTGTGTTAGTGTTGAAAAACCACTTTTCGCACTTGTGTTAGTGTTGAAAAACCACTTTTCGCACTTGTGTTGGTGCAGGCAACCACTTTTGCACTTGTATTAGTGTGGAAAAAACACTTTTTGCACTTGTGATAGTGTTGAAAAACCACTTTTCGCACTTGTGTTAGTGTTGAAAAACCACTTTTCGCACTTGTGTTGGTGCAGGAAACCACTTTTGCACTTGTATTAGTGTGGAAAAACAACTTTTCGCACTTGTGTTAGTGTTGAAAAACCACTTTTCGCACTTGTATTAGTGTTGAAAAACCACTTTTCGCACTTGTGTTGGTGCAGGAAACCACTTTTGCACTTGTATTAGTGTGGAAAAAACACTTTTTGCACTTGTGATAGTGTTGAAAAACCACTTTTCGCACATGTGTTAGTGTTGAAAAACCACTTTTTGCACTTGTGTTGGTGCAGGAAACCACTTTTGCA
Organism: Myxine glutinosa; assembly: GCF_964187855.1. Lineage (NCBI taxonomy): Eukaryota > Metazoa > Chordata > Myxini > Myxiniformes > Myxinidae > Myxine > Myxine glutinosa. The sequence continues at coordinate 16,469 of NW_027617883.1, read as the reverse complement.
CTTGTATTAGTGTGGAAAAACCACTTTTCGCACTTGTGTTAGTGTTGAAAAACCACTTTTCGCACTTGTGTTAGTGTTGAAAAACCACTTTTCGCACTTGTGTTAGTGTTGAAAAACCACTTTTCGCACTTGTGTTGGTGCAGGAAACCACTTTTGCACTTGTATTAGTGTGGAAAAAACACTTTTTGCACTTGTGATAGTGTTGAAAAACCACTTTTCGCACTTGTGGTAGTGTTGAAAAACCACTTTTCGCACTTGTGTTGGTGCAGGAAACCACTTTTGCACTTGTATTAGTGTGGAAAAAACGCTTTTTGCACTTGTATTAGTGTGGAAAAAACGCTTTTTGCACTTGTGATAGTGTTGAAAAACCACTTTTCGCACTTGTGTTAGTGTTGAAAAACCACTTTTCGCACTTGTGTTGGTGCAGGAAACCACTTTTGCACTTGTATTAGTGTGGAAAAACCACTTTCCGCACTTGTGTTAGTGTTGAAAAACCACTTTTCGCACTTGTGTTAGTGTTGAAAAACCACTTTTCGCACTTGTGTTAGTGTTGAAAAACCACTTTTCGCACTTGTGTTGGTGCAGGAAACCACTTTTGCACTTGTATTAGTGTGGAAAAAACACTTTTTGCACTTGTGATAGTGTTGAAAAACCACTTTTCGCACTTGTGTTAGTGTTGAAAAACCACTTTTCGCACTTGTGTTGGTGCAGGAAACCACTTTTGCACTTGTATTAGTGTGGAAAAACCACTTTCCGCACTTGTGTTAGTGTTGAAAAACCACTTTTCGCACTTGTGTTAGTGTTGAAAAACCACTTTTCGCACTTGTGTTAGTGTTGAAAAACCACTTTTCGCACTTGTGTTGGTGCAGGAAACCACTTTTGCACTTGTATTAGTGTGGAAAAAACACTTTTTGCACTTGTGATAGTGATGAAAAACCACTTTTCGCACTTGTGTTAGTGTTGAAAAACCACTTTTCGCACTTGTGTTGGTGCAGGAAACCACTTTTGCACTTGTATTAGTGTGGAAAAACCACTTTTCGCACTTGTGTTAGTGTTGAAAAACCACTTTTCACACTTGTGTTAGTGTTGAAAAACCACTTTTCGCACTTGTGTTAGTGTTGAAAAACCACTTTTCGCACTTGTGTTGGTGCAGGAAACCACTTTTGCACTTCTATTAGTGTGGAAAAAACACTTTTTGCACTTGTGATAGTGTTGAAAAACCACTTTTCGCACTTGTGTTAGTGTTGAAAAACCACTTTTCGCACTTGTGTTGGTGCAGGAAACCACTTTTGCACTTGTATTAGTGTGGAAAAAACACTTTTTGCACTTGTGATAGTGTTGAAAAACCACTTTTTGCACTTGTGTTAGTGTGGAAAAACCACTTTTCGCATGTGTGTTGGTGCAGGAAACCACTTTTGCACTTTTATTAGTGTGGAAAAACCACTTTTCGCACTTGTGTTAGTGTTGAAAAACCACTTTTCGCACTTGTGTTAGTGTTGAAAAACCACTTTTCGCACTTGTGTTAGTGTTGAAAAACCACTTTTCGCACTTGTGTTGGTGCAGGAAACCACTTTTGCACTTGTATTCGTGTGGAAAAAACACTTTTTGCACTTGTGATAGTGTTGAAAAACCACTTTTCGCACTTGTGGTAGTGTTGAAAAACCACTTTTCGCACTTGTGTTGGTGCAGGAAACCACTTTTGCACTTGTATTAGTGTGGAAAAAACGCTTTTTGCACTTGTATTAGTGTGGAAAAAACGCTTTTTGCACTTGTGATAGTGTTGAAAAACCACTTTTCGCACTTGTGTTGGTGCAGGAAAACCACTTTTGCACTTGTATTAGTGTGGAAAAAACGCTTTTTGCACTTGTATTAGTGTGGAAAACCCACTTTTCGCACTTGTGTTAGTGTTGAAAAACCACTTTTCGCACTTGTGTTCATGTTGAAAAACCACTTTTCGCACTTGTGTTGGTGCAGGAAACCACTTTTGCACTTGTATTAGTGTGGAAAAAACACTTTTTGCACTTGTGATAGTGTTGAAAAACCACTTTTCGCACTTGTATTGGTGTTGAAAAACCACTTTTCGCACTTGTGTTGGTGCAGGAAACCACTTTTGCACTTGTATTAGTGTGGAAAAACCACTTTTCGCACTTGTGTTAGTGTTGAAAAACCACTTTTTACACTTGTGTTAGTGTTGAAAAACCACTTTTCGCACTTGTGTTAGTGTTGAAAAACCACTTTTCGCACTTGTGTTGGTGCAGGAAACCACTTTTGCACTTGTATTAGTGTGGAAAAAACACTTTTTGCACTTGTGATAGTGTTGAAAAACCACTTTTCGCACTTGTGTTAGTGTTGAAAAACCACTTTTCGCACTTGTGTTGGTGAAGGAAACCACTTTTGCACTTGTATTAGTGTGGAAAAACCACTTTTCGCACTTGTGTTAGTGTTGAAAAACCACTTTTCGCACTTGTATTAGTGTTGAAAAACCACTTTTCGCACTTGTGTTGGTGCAGGAAACCACTTTTGCACTTGTATTAGTGTGGAAAAAACACTTTTTGCACTTGTGATAGTGTTGAAAAACCACTTTTCGCACTTGTGTTAGTGTTGAAAAACCACTTTTTGCACTTGTGTTGGTGCAGGAAACCACTTTTGCACTTGTATTAGTGTGGAAAAACCACTTTTCGCACTTGTGTTAGTGTTGAAAAACCACTTTTCGCACTTGTGTTAGTGTTGAAAAACCACTTTTCGCACTTGTGTTAGTGTTGAAAAACCACTTTTCGCACTTGTGTTGGTGCAGGAAACCACTTTTGCACTTGTATTAGTGTGGAAAAAACACTTTTTGCACTTGTGATAGTGTTGAAAAACCACTTTTCGCACTTGTGTTAGTGTTGAAAAACCACTTTTTGCACTTGTGTTTGTGCAGGAAACCACTTTTGCATTTCTATTAGTGTGGAAAACCCACTTTTCGCACTTGGGTTAGTGTTGAAAAACCACTTTTCGCACTTGTGTTAGTGTTGAAAAACCACTTTTCACACTTGTGTTAGTGTTGAAAAACCACTTTTCGCACTTGTGTTAGTGTTGAAAAACCACTTTTCGCACTTGTGTTGGTGCAGGAAACCACTTTTGCACTTGTATTAGTGTGGAAAAACCACTTTTCGCACTTGTGTTAGTGTTGAAAAACCACTTTTCGCACTTGTATTAGTGTTGAAAAACCACTTTTCGCACTTGTGTTGGTGCAGGAAACCACTTTTGCACTTGTATTAGTGTGGAAAAAACACTTTTTGCACTTGTGTTAGTGTTGAAAAACCACTTTTCGCACTTGTGTTAGTGTTGAAAAACCACTTTTCGCACTTGTGTTAGTGTTGAAAAACCACTTTTCGCACTTGTGTTGGTGCAGGAAACCACTTTTGCACTTGTATTAGTGTGGAAAAAACACTTTTTGCACTTGTGATAGTGTTGAAAAACCACTTTTCACACTTGTGGTAGTGTTGAAAAACCACTTTTCGCACTTGTGTTGGTGCAGGAAACCACTTTTGCACTTGTATTAGTGTGGAAAAAACGCTTTTTGCACTTGTATTAGTGTGGAAAAAACGCTTTTTGCACTTGTGATAGTGTTGAAAAACCACTTTTCGCACTTGTGTTAGTGTTGAAAAACCACTTTTCGCACTTGTGTTGGTGCAGGAAACCACTTTTGCACTTGTATTAGTGTGGAAAAACCACTTTCCGCACTTGTGTTAGTGTTGAAAAACCACTTTTCGCACTTGTGTTAGTGTTCAAAAACCACTTTTCGCACTTGTGTTAGTGTTGAAAAACCACTTTTCGCACTTGTGTTGGTGCAGGAAACCACTTTTGCACTTGTATTAGTGTGGAAAAAACACTTTTTGCACTTGTGATAGTGTTGAAAAACCACTTTTCGCACTTGTGTTAGTGTTGAAAAACCACTTTTCGCACTTGTGTTGGTGCAGGAAACCACTTTTGCACTTGTATTAGTGTGGAAAAACCACTTTTCGCACTTGTGTTAGTGTTGAAAAACCACTTTTCGCACTTGTATTAGTGTTGAAAAACCACTTTTCGCACTTGTGTTGGTGCAGGAAACCACTTTTGCACTTGTATTAGTGTGGAAAAAACACTTTTTGCACTTGTGTTAGTGTTGAAAAACCACTTTTCGCACTTGTGTTAGTGTTGAAAAACCACTTTTCGCACTTGTGTTAGTGTTGAAAAACCACTTTTCGCACTTGTGTTGGTGCAGGAAACCACTTTTGCACTTGTATTAGTGTGGAAAAAACACTTTTTGCACTTGTGATAGTGTTGAAAAACCACTTTTCGCACTTGTGGTAGTGTTGAAAAACCACTTTTCGCACTTGTGTTGGTGCAGGAAACCACTTTTGCACTTGTATTAGTGTGGAAAAAACGCTTTTTGCACTTGTATTAGTGTGGAAAAAACGCTTTTTGCACTTGTGATAGTGTTGAAAAACCACTTTTCGCACTTGTGTTAGTGTTGAAAAACCACTTTTCGCACTTGTGTTGGTGCAGGAAACCACTTTTGCACTTGTATTAGTGTGGAAAAAACACTTTTTGCACTTGTGATAGTGTTGAAAAACCACTTTTCGCACTTGTGTTAGTGTTGAAAAACCACTTTTCGCACTTGTGTTGGTGAAGGAAACCACTTTTGCACTTGTATTAGTGTGGAAAAACCACTTTTCGCACTTGTATTAGTGTTGAAAAACCACTTTTCGCACTTGTGTTGGTGCAGGAAACCACTTTTGCACTTGTATTAGTGTGGAAAAAACACTTTTTGCACTTGTGATAGTGTTGAAAAACCACTTTTCGCACTTGTGTTAGTGTTGAAAAACCACTTTTTGCACTTGTGTTGGTGCAGGAAACCACTTTTGCACTTGTATTAGTGTGGAAAAACCACTTTTCGCACTTGTGTTAGTGTTGAAAAACCACTTTTCGCACTTGTGTTAGTGTTGAAAAACCACTTTTCGCACTTGTGTTAGTGTTGAAAAACCACTTTTCGCACTTGTGTTGGTGCAGGAAACCACTTTTGCACTTGTATTAGTGTGGAAAAAACACTTTTTGCACTTGTGATAGTGTTGAAAAAACACTTTTCGCACTTGTGTTAGTGTTGAAAAACCACTTTTTGCACTTGTGTTTGTGCAGGAAACCACTTTTGCATTTCTATTAGTGTGGAAAACCCACTTTTCGCACTTGGGTTAGTGTTGAAAAACCACTTTTCGCACTTGTGTTAGTGTTGAAAAACCACTTTTCACACTTGTGTTAGTGTTGAAAAACCACTTTTCGCACTTGTGTTAGTGTTGAAAACCACTTTTCGCACTTGTGTTGGTGCAGGAAACCACTTTTGCACTTGTACTAGTGTGGAAAAACCACTTTTCGCACTTGTGTTAGTGTTGAAAAACCACTTTTCGCACTTGTATTAGTGTTGAAAAACCACTTTTCGCACTTGTGTTGGTGCAGGAAACCACTTTTGCACTTGTATTAGTGTGGAAAAAACACTTTTTGCACTTGTGTTAGTGTTGAAAAACCACTTTTCGCACTTGTGTTAGTGTTGAAAAACCACTTTTCGCACTTGTGTTAGTGTTGAAAAACCACTTTTCGCACTTGTGTTGGTGCAGGAAACCACTTTTGCACTTGTATTAGTGTGAAAAAAACACTTTTTTGCACTTGTGATAGTGTTGAAAAACCACTTTTCGCACTTTGTGGTAGTGTTGAAAAACACTTTTCGCACTTGTGTTGGTGCAGGAAACCACTTTTGCACTTGTATTAGTGTGGAAAAAACGCTTTTGCACTTGTATTAGTGTGGAAAAAACGCTTTTTGCACTTGTGATAGTGTTGAAAACCACTTTTCGCACTTGTGTTAGTGTTGAAAACCACTTTTCGCACTTGTGTTGGTGCAGGAAACCACTTTTGCACTTGTATTAGTGTGGAAAAACCACTTTCCGCACTTGTGTTAGTGTTGATAAACCACTTTTCGCACTTGTGTTAGTGTTGAAAAACCAACTTTTCGCACTTGTGTTAGTGTTGAAAAACCACTTTCGCACTTGTGTTGGTGCAGGAAACCACTTTTGCACTTGTATTAGTGTGGAAAAACACTTTTTGCACTTGTGATAGTGTTGAAAAACCACTTTTCGCACTTGTGTTAGTGTTGAAAAACCACTTTTCGCACTTGTGTTGGTGCAGGAAACCACTTTTTGCACTTGTATTAGTGTGGAAAACCACTTTTCGCACTTGTGTTAGTGTTGAAAAACCACTTTTCGCACTTGTATTAGTGTTGAAAAACCACTTTTCGCACTTGTGTTGGTGCGAGGGAAACCACTTTTGCACTTGTATTAGTGTGGAAAAAACACTTTTTGCACTTGTGTTAGTGTGAAAACCACTTTTCGCACTTGTGTTAGTGTTGAAAACCACTTTTCGCACTTGTGTTAGTGTTGAAAAACCACTTTTCGCACTTGTGTTGGTGCAGGAAACCACTTTTGCACTTGTATTAGTGTGGAAAAAAACACTTTTTGCACTTGTGATAGTGTGGAAAAAACCACTTTTCGCACTTGTGGTAGTGTTGAAAAACCACTTTTCGCACTTGTGTTGGTGCAGGAAACCACTTTTGCACTTGTATTAGTGTGGAAAAAACGCTTTTTGCACTTGTATTAGTGTGGAAAAAACGCTTTTTGCACTTGTGATAGTGTTGAAAAACCACTTTTCGCACTTGTGTTAGTGTTGAAAAACCACTTTCGCACTTGTGTTGGTGCAGGAAACCACTTTTGCACTTGTATTAGTGTGGAAAAACCACTTTCCGCACTTGTGTTAGTGTTGAAAAACACTTTTCGCACTTGTGTTAGTGTTGAAAAACCACTTTTCGCACTTGTGTTAGTGTTTGAAAAACCACTTTTCGCACTTGTGTTGGTGCAGGAAACCACTTTTGCACTTGTATTAGTGTGGAAAAAACACTTTTTGCACTTGTGATAGTGTTGAAAAACCACTTTTCGCACTTGTGTTAGTGTTGAAAACCACTTTTCGCACTTGTGTTGGTGCAGGAAACCACTTTTGCACTTGTATTAGTGTGGAAAAACACTTTCCGCACTTGTGTTAGTGTTGAAAAACCACTTTTCACACTTGTGTTAGTGTTGAAAAAACCACTTTTTGCACTTGTGTTAGTGTTGAAAAACCACTTTTCGCACTTGTGTTGGTGCAGGAACCCACTTTTGCACTTGTATTAGGGTGGGAAAAAACCACTTTTCACACTTGTGTTAGTGTTGAAAAACCACTTTTTGCACTTGTGTTAGTGTTGAAAAACCACTTTTCGCACTTGTGTTGGTGCAGGGAACCCACTTTTGCACTTGTATTAGGGTGGGAAAAAACCACTTTTCACACTTGTGTTGGTGCAGGAACCACTTTTGCACTTGTATTAGTGTGGAAAAACACTTTTTGCACTTGTGATAGTGTTGAAAAACCATTTTCGCACTTGTGATAGTGTTGAAAAACCACTTTTCGCACTTGTGTTGGTGCAGGAAACCACTTTTGCACTTGTGTTGGTGCAGGAAACCACTTTTGCACTTCTATTAGTGTGGAAAAAAACACTTTTTGCACTTGTGATAGTGTTGAAAAACCACTTTTCGCACTTGTGTTAGTGTGAAAAACCACTTTCGCACTTGTGTTGGTGCAGGAAACCACTTTTGCACTTGTATTAGTGTGGAAAAAACACTTTTTTGCACTTGTGATAGTGTTGAAAAACCACTTTTCGCACTTGTGTTAGTGTTGAAAAACCACTTTTCGCACTTGTGTTGGTGCAGGAAACCACTTTTGCACTTGTATTAGTGTGGGAAAAAACCACTTTTCGCACTTGTGTCAGTGTTGAAAAACCACTTTTCGCACTTGTGTTAGTGTTGAAAAACCACTTTTCGCACTTGTGTTAGTGTTGAAAAACCACTTTTCGCACTTGTGTTGGTGCAGGAAACCACTTTTGCACTTGTATTCGTGTGGAAAAAACACTTTCGCACTTGTGATAGTGTTGGAAAACCACTTTTCGCACTTGTGGTAGTGTTGAAAAACCACTTTTCGCACTTGTGTTGGTGCAGGAAACCACTTTTGCACCTTGTATTAGTGTGGAAAAAACGCTTTTTGCACTTGTATTAGTGTGGAAAAAACGCTTTTTGCACTTGTGGTAGTGTTGAAAAACCCACTGTTCGCACTTGTGTTGGTGCAGGGAAAACCACTTTTGCACTTGTATTAGTGTGGAAAAAACGCTTTTTGCACTTGTATTAGTGTGGAAAACCCACTTTTCGCACTTGTGTTAGTGTTGAAAAACCACTTTTCGCACTTGTGTTCGTGTGAAAATCACTTTTCGCACTTGTGTTGGTGCAGGAAACCACTTTTGCACTTGTATTAGTGTGGAAAAAACACTTTTTGCACTTGTGATAGTGTTGAAAAACCACTTTTCGCACTTGTGTTGGTGTTGAAAAACACTTTTCGCACTTGTGTTGGTGCAGGAAACCACTTTTGCACTTGTATTAGTGTGGAAAAACCACTTTTCGCACTTGTGTTAGTGTTGAAAAACCACTTTTTACACTTGTGTTAGTGTTGAAAAACCACTTTTCGCACTTGTGTTAGTGTTGAAAAACCACTTTTCGCACTTGTGTTGGTGCAGGAAACCCTTTTGCACTTGTATTAGTGTGGAAAAAACACTTTTTTGCACTTGTGATAGTGTTGAAAAACCACTTTTCGCACTTGTGTTAGTGTTGAAAAACCACTTTTCGCACTTGTGTGGTGAAGGAAACCACTTTGCACTTGTATTAGTGTGGAAAACCACTTTTCGCACTTGTGTTAGTATTGAAAAACCACTTTTCGCACTTGTGTTCGTGTTGAAAAACCACTTTTCGCACTTGTGTTGGTGCAGGAAACCACTTTTGCACTTGTATTAGTGTGGAAAAAAACACTTTTTGCACTTGTGATAGTGTTGAAAAACCACTTTTCGCACTTGTGTTAGTGTTGAAAACCACTTTTCGCACTTGTGTTGGTGCAGGAAACCACTTTTGCACTTGTATTAGTGTGGAAAACCACTTTTCGCACTTGTGTTAGTGTTGAAAACCACTTTTCACACTTGTGTTAGTGTTGAAAAACCACTTTTCCGCACTTGTGTTAGTGTTGAAAACCACTTTTCGCACTTGTGTTGGTGCAGGGAACCACTTTTGCACTTCTATTAGTGTGGAAAAAACACTTTTTGCACTTGTGATAGTGTTGAAAAACACTTTTCGCACTTGTGTTAGTGTTGAAAAACCACTTTTCGCACTTGTGTTGGTGCAGGAAACCACTTTTGCACTTGTATTAGTGTGGAAAAAACGCTTTTTGCACTTGTATTAGTGTGGAAAAAACGCTTTTTGCACTTGTGGTAGTGTTGAAAAACCACTTTTCGCACTTGTGTTGGTGCAGGAAAACCACTTTTGCACTTGTATTAGTGTGGAAAAAACGCTTTTTGCACTTGTATTAGTGTGGAAAACCCACTTTTCGCACATGTGTTAGTGTTGAAAACCACTTTTCGCACTTGTGTTCGTGTTGAAAACCACTTTTAGCACTTGTGTTGGTGCAGGAAACCACTTTTGCACTTGTATTAGTGTGGAAAAAACACTTTTGCACTTGTGATAGTGTTGAAAAACACTTTTCGCACTTGTGTTGGTGTTGAAAAACACTTTTCGCACTTGTGTTGGTGCAGGAAACCACTTTTGCACTTGTATTAGTGTGGAAAACCACTTTTCGCACTTGTGTTAGTGTTGAAAAACCACTTTTTACACTTGTGTTAGTGTTGAAAAACCACTTTTCGCACTTGTGTTAGTGTTGAAAACCACTTTTCGCACTTGTGTTGGTGCAGGAAACCACTTTTGCACTTGTAATTAGTGTGGAAAAAACACTTTTTGCACTTGTGATAGTGTTGAAAAACCACTTTTCGCACTTGTGTTAGTGTTGAAAAACCACTTTTCGCACTTGTGTTGGTGAAGGAAACCACTTTTGCACTTGTATTAGTGTGGAAAACCCACTTTTCGCACTTGTGTTAGTGTTGAAAAACCACTTTTCGCACTTGTGTTCGTGTTGAAAAACCACTTTCGCACTTGTGTTGGTGCAGGAAACCACTTTTGCACTTGTATTAGTGTGGAAAAAACACTTTTTGCACTTGTGATAGTGTTGAAAAACCACTTTTCGCACTTGTGTTAGTGTTGAAAAACCACTTTTCGCACTTGTGTTGGTGCAGGAAACCACTTTTGCACTTGTATTAGTGTGGAAAACCACTTTTCGCACTTGTGTTAGTGTTGAAAAACCACTTTTCACACTTGTGTTAGTGTTGAAAAACCACTTTTCGCACTTGTGTTAGTGTTGAAAACCACTTTTCGCACTTGTGGTGGTGCAGGGAACCACTTTTGCACTTCTATTAGTGTGGAAAAAACACTTTTTGCACTTGTGATAGTGTTGAAAAACCACTTTTCGCACTTGTGTTAGTGTTGAAAACCACTTTTCGCACTTGTGTTGTGCAGGAAACCACTTTTGCACTTGTATTAGTGTGGAAAAAACACTTTTTGCACTTGTGATAGTGTTGAAAAACCACTTTTCGCACTTGTGTTAGTGTTGAAAAACCACTTTTCGCACTTGTGTTGGTGCAGGAAACCACTTTTGCACTTGTATTAGTGTGAAAAACCACTTTTCGCACTTGTGTTAGTGTTGAAAAACCACTTTTCGCACTTGTGTAGTGTTGAAAACCACTTTTCGCACTTGTGTTAGTGTTGAAAAACCACTTTTCGCACTTGTGTTGGTGCAGGAAACCACTTTTGCACTTGTATTCGTGTGGAAAAAACACTTTTCGCACTTGTGATAGTGTTGAAAAACCACTTTTCGCACTTGTGGTAGTGTTGAAAAACCACTTTTCGCACTTGTGTTGGTGCAGGAAACCACTTTTGCACTTGTATTAGTGTGGAAAAAACGCTTTTTGCACTTGTGGTAGTGTTGAAAAACCACTTTTCGCACTTGTGTTGGTGCAGGAAAACCACTTTTGCACTTGTATTAGTGTGGAAAAAACGCTTTTTGCACTTGTGTTAGTGTTGAAAAACCACTTTTCGCACTTGTGTTCGTGTTGAAAAACCACTTTTAGCACTTGTGTTGGTGCAGGAAACCACTTTTGCACTTGTATTAGTGTGGAAAAAACACTTTTGCACTTGTGATAGTGTTGAAAAACCACTTTTCGCACTTGTGTTGGTATTGAAAAACCACTTTTCGCACTTGTGTTGGTGCAGGAAACCACTTTTGCACTTGTGTTAGTGGGGAAAAACCACTTTTCGCACTTGTGTTAGTGTTGAAAAACACTTTTTATACTTGTGTTAGTGTTGAAAAACCACTTTTCGCACTTGTGTTAGTGTTGAAAAACCACTTTTCGCACTTGTGTTGGTGCAGGAAACCACTTTTGCACTTGTATTGGTGTGGAAAAAACACTTTTTGCACTTGTGATAGTGTTGAAAAACCACTTTTCGCACTTGTGTTAGTGTTGAAAAACCACTTTTCGCACTTGTGTTGGTGAAGGAAACACTTTTGCACTTGTATTAGTGTGGAAAAACACTTTTCGCACTTGTGTTAGTGTTGAAAAACCACTTTTCGCACTTGTATTAGTGTTGAAAACCACTTTTCGCACTTGTGTTGGTGCAGGAAACCACTTTTGCACTTGTATTAGTGTGGAAAAAACACTTTTTGCACTTGTGATAGTGTTGAAAAACCACTTTTCGCACTTGTGTTAGTGTTGAAAAACCACTTTTTGCACTTGTGTTGGTGCAGGAAACCACTTTTGCACTTGTATTAGTGTGGAAAAACCACTTTTCGCACTTGTGTTAGTGTTGAAAAACCACTTTTCGCACTTGTGATAGTGTTGAAAACCACTTTTCGCACTTGTGGGTAGTGTTGAAAAACCACTTTTCGCACTTGTGTTGGTGCAGGAAACCACTTTTGCAATTGTATTAGTGTGGAAAAACGCTTTTTGCACTTGTATTAGTGTGGAAAAAAACGCTTTTTGCACTTGTGGTAGTGTTGAAAAACCACTTTTCGCACTTGTGTTGGTGCAGGAAAACCACTTTTGCACTTGTATTAATGTGGAAAAAACGCTTTTTGCACTTGTATTAGTGTGGAAAACCCACTTTTCGCACTTGTGTTAGTGTGAAAAACCACTTTTCGCACTTGTCGTTCGTGTTGAAAAACCACTTTTCGCACTTGTGTTGGTGCAGGAAACCACTTTTGCACTTGTATTAGTGTGGAAAAAACACTTTTTGCACTTGTGATAGTGTTGAAAAACCACTTTTCGCACTTGTGTTGGTGTTGAAAAACCACTTTTCGCACTTGTGTTGGTGCAGGAAACCACTTTGCACTTGTATTAGTGTGGAAAAACCACTTTTCGCACTTGTGTTAGTGTTGAAAAACCACTTTTTACACTTGTGTTAGTGTTGAAAAACCACTTTTCGCGCTTGTGTTAGTGTTGAAAACCACTTTTCGCACTTGTGTTGGTGCAGGGAAACCACTTTTGCACTTGTATTAGTGTGGAAAAAACACTTTTTGCACTTGTGATAGTGTTGAAAACCACTTTTCGCACTTGTGGTTAGTGTTGAAAAACCACTTTTCGCACTTGTGTTGGTGAAGGAAACCACTTTTGCACTTGTATTAGTGTGGAAAACCCACTTTTCGCACTTGTGTTAGTGTTGAAAAACCACTTTTCGCACTTGTGTTCGTGTTGAAAAACCACTTTTCGCACTTGTGTTGGTGCAGGAAACCACTTTGCACTTGTATTAGTGTGGAAAAAACACTTTTTGCACTTGTGATAGTGTTGAAAAACCACTTTCGCACTTGTGTTAGTGTTGAAAAACCACTTTTCGCACTTGTGTTGGTGCAGGAAACCACTTTTTGCACTTGTATTAGTGTGGAAACCACTTTTCGCACTTGTGTTAGTGTTGAAAAACCACTTTTCACACTTGTGTTCGTGTTGAAAAACCACTTTTCGCACTTGTGTTAGTGTTGAAAACCACTTTTCGCACTTGTGTTGGTGGAGGAAACCACTTTTGCACTTGTATTAGTGTGGAAAAAACACTTTTTGCACTTGTGATAGTGTTGAAAAACCACTTTTCGCACTTGTGTTAGTGTTGAAAAACACTTTTCGCACTTGTGTTGGTGCAGGAAACCACTTTTGCACTTGTATTAGTGTGGAAAAACCACTTTTCGCACTTGTGTTAGTGTTGAAAAACCACTTTTCGCACTTGTGTTAGTGTTGAAAAACCACTTTTCGCACTTGTGTTAGTGTTGAAAAACCACTTTTCGCACTTGTGTTGGTGCAGGAAACCACTTTTGCACTTTGTATTCGTGTGGAAAAACACTTTTCGCACTTGTGATAGTGTTGAAAAACCACTTTCGCACTTGTGGTAGTGTTGAAAAACCACTTTTCGCACTTGTGTTGGTGCAGGAAACCACTTTTGCACTTGTATTAGTGTGGAAAAAACGCTTTTTGCACTTGTATTAGTGTGGAAAAAACGCTTTTTGCACTTGTGGTAGTGTTGAAAAACCACTTTTCGCACTTGTGTTGGTGCAGGAAAACCACTTTTGCACTTGTATTAGTGTGGAAAAAACGCTTTTTGCACTTGTATTAGTGTGGAAAACCCACTTTTCGCACATGTGTTAGTGTTGAAAAACCACTTTCGCACTTGTGTTCATGTTGAAAAACCACTTTTAGCACTTGTGTGGTGCAGGAAACCACTTTTGCACTTGTATTAGTGTGGAAAAAACACTTTTTGCACTTGTGATAGTGTTGAAAAACCACTTTTCGCACTTGTGTTGGAGTTGAAAACCACTTTTCGCACTTGTGTTGGTGCAGGAAACCACTTTTGCACTTGTATTAGTGGGGAAAAACCACTTTTCGCACTTGTGTTAGTGTTGAAAAACACTTTTTTACACTTGTGTTAGTGTTGAAAAACCACTTTTCGCACTTGTGTTAGTGTTGAAAAACCACTTTTCGCACTTGTGTTGGTGCAGGAAACCACTTTTGCACTTGTATTAGTGTGGAAAAAACACTTTTTGCACTTGTGATAGTGTTGAAAAACCACTTTTCGCAATTGTGTTAGTGTTGAAAAACCACTTTTCGCACTTGTGTTGGTGAAGGAAACCACTTTTGCACTTGTATTAGTGTGGAAAAACCACTTTTCGCACTTGTGTTAGTGTTGAAAAACCACTTTTCGCACTTGTATTAGTGTTGAAAAACCACTTTTCGCACTTGTGTTGGTGCAGGAAACCACTTTTGCACTTGTATTAGTGTGGAAAAAACACTTTTTGCACTTGTGATAGTGTTGAAAAACCACTTTTCGCACTTGTGTTAGTGTTGAAAAACCACTTTTTGCACTTGTGTTGGTGCAGGAAACCACTTTTGCACTTGTATTAGTGTGGAAAAACCACTTTTCGCACTTGTGTTAGTGTTGAAAAACCACTTTTCGCACTTGTGTTAGTGTTGAAAAACCACTTTTCGCACTTGTGTTAGTGTTGAAAAAACACTTTTTGCACTTGTGTTGGTGCAGGAAACCACTTTTGCACTTGTATTAGTGTGGAAAAAACACTTTTTGCACTTGTGATAGTGTTGAAACACCACTTTTCGCACTTGTGGTAGTGTTGAAAAACCACGTTTCGCACTTGTGTTGGTGCAGGAAACCACTTTTGCACTTGTATTAGTGTGGAAAAAACACTTTTTGCACTTGTGATAGTGTTGAAAAACCACTTTTCGCACTTGTGTTAGTGTTGAAAAACCACTTTTCGCACTTGTGTTGGTGTAGGAAACCACTTTTGCACTTGTATTAGTGTGGAAAAACCACTTTTCGCACTTGTGTTAGTGTTGAAAAACCACTTTTCACACTTGTGTTAGTGTTGAAAAACCACTTTTCGCACTTGTGTTAGTGTTGAAAACCCACTTTTCGCACTTGTGTTGGTGCAGGAAACCACTTTTGCACTTCTATTAGTGTGGAAAAAACACTTTTTGCACTTGTGATAGTGTTGAAAAACCACTTTTCGCACTTGTGTTAGTGTTGAAAAACCACTTTTCGCACTTGTGTTGGTGCAGGAAACCACTTTTGCACTTGTATTAGTGTGGAAAAACCACTTTTCGCACTTGTGTTAGTGTTGAAAAACCACTTTTCGCACTTGTATTAGTGTTGAAAAACCACTTTTCGCACTTGTGTTGGTGCAGGAAACCACTTTTGCACTTGTATTAGTGTGGAAAAAACACTTTTTGCACTTGTGATAGTGTTGAAAAACCACTTTTTGCACTTGTGTTGGTGCAGGAAACCACTTTTGCACTTGTATTAGTGTGGAAAACCACTTTTCGCACTTGTGTTAGTGTTGAAAAACCACTTTTCACACTTGTGTTAGTGTTGAAAAACCACTTTTCGCAATTGTGTTAGTGTTGAAAAACCACTTTTCGCACTTGTGTTGGTGCAGGAAACCACTTTTGCACTTCTATTAGTGTGGAAAAAACACTTTTTGCACTTGTGATAGTGTTGAAAAACCACTTTTCGCACTTGTGTTAGTGTTGAAAAACCACTTTTCGCACTTGTGTTGGTGCAGGAAACCACTTTTGCACTTGTATTAGTGTGGAAAAAACACTTTTTGCACTTGTGATAGTGTTGAAAAACCACTTTTCGCACTTGTGTTAGTGTTGAAAAACCACTTTTCGCACTTGTGTTGGTGCAGGAAACCACTTTTGCACTTGTATTAGTGTGGAAAAACCACTTTTCGCACTTGTGTTAGTGTTGAAAAACCACTTTTCGCACTTGTGTTAGTGTTGAAAAACCACTTTTCGCACTTGTGTTAGTGTTGAAAAACCACTTTTCGCACTTGTGTTGGTGCAGGAAACCACTTTTGCACTTGTATTAGTGTGGAAAAAACGCTTTTTGCACTTGTATTAGTGTGGAAAAAACGCTTTTTGCACTTGTGGTAGTGTTGAAAAACCACTTTTCGCACTTGTGTTGGTGCAGGAAAACCACTTTTGCACTTGTATTAGTGTGGAAAAAACGCTTTTTGCACTTGTATTAGTGTGGAAAACCCACTTTTCGCACATGTGTTAGTGTTGAAAAACCACTTTTCGCACTTGTGTTCGTGTTGAAAAACCACTTTTAGCACTTGTGTTGGTGCAGGAAACCACTTTTGCACTTGTATTAGTGTGGAAAAACACTTTTTGCACTTGTGATAGTGTTGAAAAACCACTTTTCGCACTTGTGTTGGTGTTGAAAAACCACTTTTCGCACTTGTGTTGGTGCAGGAAACCACTTTTGCACTTGTATTAGTGGGGAAAAACCACTTTTCGCACTTGTGTTAGTGTTGAAAAACCACTTTTTACACTTGTGTTAGTGTTGAAAAACCACTTTTCGCACTTGTGTTAGTGTTGAAAAACCACTTTTCGCACTTGT
>NW_027617882.1:0-93352 GCF_964187855.1 Myxine glutinosa | reverse complement strand
CTTTTCGCACTTGTGTTAGTGTTGAAAAACCACTTTTCGCACTTGTGTTAGTGTGGAAAAACCACTTTTCGCACTTGTGTTGGTGTTGAAAAACCACTTTTCGCACTTGTGTTGTTGCAGGAAACCACTTTTGCACTTGTATCAGTGTGGAAAAAACACTTTTCGCACTTGTGTTAGTGTTGAAAAACCACCTTTCGCACTTGTGTTGGTTCAGGAAACCACTTTTGCACTTGTATTAGTGTGGAAAAACCACTTTTCGCACTTGTGTTAGTGTTGGAAAACCACTTTTCGCACGTGTGTTAGTGTTGAAAAACCACTTTTCGCACTTGTTTTAGTGTTGAAAAACCACTTTTTGCACTTGTGTTAGTGTTGAAAAACCACTTTTCGCACTTGTGTTGGTGCAGGAAACCACTTTTGCACTTGTATTAGTGTGGAAAAACCACTTTTCGCACTTGTGTTAGTGTTGAAAAACCACTTTTTGCACTTGTGTTAGTGTTGAAAAACCACTTTTCGCACTTGTGTTAGTGTTGAAAAACCACTTCTCGCACTTGTGTTGGTGCAGGAAACCACTTTTGCACTTGTATTAGTGTGGAAAAAACACTTTTTGCACTTGTGATAGTGTTGAAAAACCACTTTTCGCACTTGTGTTA
Organism: Myxine glutinosa; assembly: GCF_964187855.1. Taxonomy (NCBI): domain Eukaryota; kingdom Metazoa; phylum Chordata; class Myxini; order Myxiniformes; family Myxinidae; genus Myxine; species Myxine glutinosa. The sequence goes on along the minus strand of NW_027617882.1, from coordinate 92,702 downwards.
GTGTTGAAAAACCACTTTTCTCACTTGTGTTGGTGTAGGAAACCACTTTTGCACTTGTATTAGTGTGGAAAAACCACTTTTCGCACGTGTGTTAGTGTTGAAAAACCACTTTTCGCACTTGTTTTAGTGTTGATAAACCACTTTTTGCACTTGTGTTAGTGTTGAAAAACCACTTTTCGCACTTGAGTTGGTGCAGGAAACCACTTTTGCACTTGTATTAGTGTGGAAAAAACACTTTTCGCACTTGTGTTAGTGTTGAAAAACCACTTTTCGCACTTGTGTTAGTGTTGAAAAACCACTTTTCGCACTTGTGTTGGTGCAGGAAACCACTTTTGCACTTGTATTAGTGTGGAAAAAACACTTTTTGCACTTGTGATAGTGTTGAAAAACCACTTTTCGCACTTGTGTTAGTGTTGAAAAACCACTTTTCGCACTTGTGTTGGTGCAGGAAACCACTTTTACACTTGTATTAGTGTGGAAAAACCACTTTTCGCACTTGTGTTAGTGTTGAAAAACCACTTTTCGCACTTGTGTTAGTGTTGAAAACCCACTTTTCGCACTTGTGTTGGTGCAGGAAACCACTTTTGCACTTGTATTAGTGTGGAAAAACCACTTTTCGCACCTGTGTTAGTGTTGAAAAACCACTTTTCGCACTTGTGTTAGTGTTGAAAAACCACTTTTCGCACTTGTGTTAGTGTTGAAACCCACTTTTCGCACTTGTGTTGGTGCAGGAAACCACTTTTGCACTTGTATTAGTGTGGAAAAACCACTTCGCACCTGTGTTAGTGTTGAAAAACCACTTTTCGCACTTGTGTTAGTGTTGAAAAAACCACTTTTCGCACTTGTGTTAGTGTAGAAAAACCACTTTTCGCACTTGTGTTGGTGCAGGAAACCACTTTTGCACTTGTATTAGTGTGGAAAAAACACTTTTTGCACTTGTGATAGTGTTGAAAAACCACTTTTCGCACTTGTGTTAGTGTTGAAAAACCATTTTTCGCACTTGTGTTGGTGCAGGAAACCACTTTTGCACTTGTATTAGTGTGGAAAAACCACTTTTCGCACTTGTGTTAGTGTTGAAAAACCACTTTTTGCACTTGTGTTAGTGTTGAAAAACCACTTTTCGCACTTGTGTTGGTGCAGGAAACCACTTTTGCACTTGTATTAGTGTGGAAAAAACACTTTTTGCACTTGTGATAGTGTTGAAAAACCACTTTTCACACTTGTGTTAGTGTTGAAAAACCACTTTTCGCACTTGTGTTGGTGCAGGAAACCACTTTTGCACTTGTATTAGTGTGGAAAAACCACTTTTCGCACTTGTGTTAGTGTTGAAAAACCACTTTTCGCACTTGTGTTAGTGTTGAAAAACCACTTTTCGCACTTGTGTTAGTGTTGAAAAACCACTTTTTGCACTTGTGTTAGTGTTGAAAAACCACTTTTTGCACTTGTGTTGGTGCAGGAAACCACTTTTGCACTTGTATTAGTGTGGAAAAACCACTTTTCGCACTTGTGTTAGTGTTGAAAAACCACTTTTCGCACTTGTGTTAGTGTTGAAAAACCACTTTTTGCACTTGTGTTAGTGTTGAAAAACCACTTTTCGCACTTGTTTTAGTGTTGAAAAACCACTTTTTGCACTTGTGTTAATGTTGAAAAACCACTTTTCGCACTTGTGTTGGTGCAGGAAACCACTTTTGCACTTGTATTAGTGTGGAAAAACCACTTTTCGCACTTGTGTTAGTGTTGAAAAACCACTTTTTGCACTTGTGTTAGTGTTGAAAAACCACTTTTCGCACTTGTGTTGGTGCAGGAAACCACTTTTGCACTTGTATTAGTGTGGAAAAAACACTTTTTGCACTTGTGATAGTGTTGAAAAACCACTTTTCACACTTGTGTTAGTGTTGAAAAACCACTTTTCGCACTTGTGTTGGTGCAGGAAACCACTTTTGCACTTGTATTAGTGTGGAAAAACCACTTTTCGCACTTGTGTTAGTGTTGAAAAACCACTTTTCGCACTTGTGTTAGTGTTGAAAAACCACTTTTCGCACTTGTGTTAGTGTTGAAAAACCACTTTTTGCACTTGTGTTAGTGTTGAAAAACCACTTTTCGCACTTGTGTTGGTGCAGGAAACCACTTTTGCACTTGTATTAGTGTGGAAAAAACACTTTTCGCACTTGTGTTAGTGTTGAAAAACCACTTTTCGCACTTGTGTTAGTGTTGAAAAACCACTTTTCGCACTTGTGTTAGTGTTGAAAAACCACTTTTTGCACTTGTGTTAGTGTTGAAAAACCACTTTTCGCACTTGTGTTGGTGCAGGATACCACTTTTGCACTTGTATTAGTGTGGAAAAAACACTTTTTGCACTTGTGATAGTGTTGAAAAACCACTTTTCGCACTTGTGTTAGTGTTGAAAAACCACTTTTCGCACTTGTGTTGGTGCAGGAAACCACTTTTGCACTTGTATTAGTGTGGAAAAACCACTTTTCGCACTTGTGTTATTGTTGAAAAACCACTTTTTGCACTTGTGTTAGTGTTGAAAAACCACTTTTTGCACTTGTGTTAGTGTTGAAAAACCACTTTTCGCACTTGTGTTGGTGCAGGAAACCACTTTTGCACTTGTATTAGTGTGGAGAAACCACTTTTTGCACTTGTGTTAGTGTTGAAAAACCACTTTTCGCACTTGTTTTAGTGTTGAAAAACCACTTTTTGCACTTGTGTTAGTGTTGAAAAACCACTTTTCGCACTTGTGTTGGTGCAGGAAACCACTTTTGCACTTGCATTAGTGTGGAAAAACCATTTTCGCACTTGTGTTAGTGTTGAAAAACCACTTTTCGCACTTGTGTTAGTGTTGAAAAACCACTTTTCGCACTTGTGTTAGTGTGGAAAAACCACTTTTCGCACTTGTGTTGGTGTTGAAAAACCACTTTTCGCACTTGTGTTGTTGCAGGAAACCACTTTTGCACTTGTATTAGTGCGGAAAAAACACTTTTCGCACTTGTGTTAGTGTTGAAAAACCACCTTTCGCACTTCTGTTGGTGCAGGAAACCACTTTTGCACTTGTATTAGTGTGGAAAAACCACTTTTCGCACTTGCGTTAGTGTTGAAAAACCACTTTTCGCACATGTGTTAGTGTTGAAAAACCACTTTTCGCACTTGTTTTAGTGTTGAAAAACCACTTTTTGCACTTGTGTTAGTGTTGAAAAACCACTTTTCGCACTTGTGTTGGTGCAGGAAACCACTTTTGCACTTGTATTAGTGTGGAAAAACCACTTTTCGCACTTGTGTTAGTGTTGAAAAACCACTTTTTGCACTTGTGTTAGTGTTGAAAAACCACTTTTCGCACTTGTGTTAGTGTTGAAAAACGACCTCTCGCACTTGTGTTGGTGCAGGAAACCACTTTTGCACTTGTATTAGTGTGGAAAAAAACACTTTTTGCACTTGTGATAGTGTTGAAAAACCACTTTTCGCACTTGTGTTAGTGTTGAAAAACCACTTTTCTCACTTGTGTTGGTGTAGGAAACCACTTTTGCACTTGTATTAGTGTGGAAAAACCACTTTCGCACTTGTGTTAGTGTTGAAAAACCACTTTTGCACTTGCATTAGTGTGGAAAAACCACTTTCGCACTTGTGTTGGTGCAGGAAACCACTTTTGCACTTGTATTAGTGTGGAAAAAACACTTTTCGCACTTGTGTTAGTGTTGAAAAATCACTTTTCGCACGTGTGTTAGTGTTGAAAAACCACTTTTCGCACTTGTTTTAGTGTTGAAAAACCACTTTTTGCACTTGTGTTAGTGTTGAAAAACCACTTTTCGCACTTGTGTTGGTGCAGGAAACCACTTTTGCACTTGTATTAGTGTGGAAAAAACACTTTTCGCACTTGTGTTAGTGTTGAAAAATCACTTTTCGCACGTGTATTAGTGTTGAAAAACCACTTTTCGCACTTGTTTTAGTGTTGAAAAACCACTTTTTGCACTTGTGTTAGTGTTGAAAAACCACTTTTCGCACCTGTGTTGGTGCAGGAAACCACTTTTGCACTTGCATTAGTGTGGAAAACCACTTTCGCACTTGTGTTAGTGTTGAAAAACCACTTTTCGCACTTGTGTTAGTGTTGAAAAACCACTTTTCGCACTTGTGTTAGTGTTGAAAAACCACTTTTCGCACTTGTGTTAGTGTAGAAAAACCACTTTTCGCACTTGTGTTGGTGCAGGAAACCACTTTTGCACTTGTATTAGTGTGGAAAAACCACTTTTTGCACTTGTGATAGTGTTGAAAAACCACTTTTCACACTTGTGTTAGTGTTGAAAAACCACTTTTCGCACTTGTGTTGGTGCAGGAAACCACTTTTGCACTTGTATTAGTGTGGAAAAACCACTTTTCGCACTTGTGTTAGTGTTGAAAAACCACTTTTCGCACTTGTGTTAGTGTTGAAAAACCACTTTTCGCACTTGTGTTAGTGTTGAAAAACCACTTTTCGCACTTGTGTTGGTGCAGGAAACCACTTTTGCACTTGTATTAGCATGGAAAAAACACTTTTCGCACTTGTGTTAGTGTTGAAAAACCACTTTTCGCACTTGTGTTAGTGTTGAAAAACCACTTTTCGCACTTGTGTTAGTGTTGAAAAACCACTTTTTGCACTTGTGTTAGTGTTGAAAAACCACTTTTCGCACTTGTGTTGGTGCAGGAACCACTTTTGCACTTGTATTAGTGTGGAAAAAACACTTTTTGCACTTGTGGTAGTGTTGAAAAACCACTTTTCGCACTTGTGTTAGTGTTGAAAAACCACTTTTTGCACTTGTGTTGGTGCAGGAAAACACTTTTGCACTTGTATTAGTGTGGAAAAACCACTTTTCGCACTTGTGTTATTGTTGAAAAACCACTTTTTGCACTTGTGTTGGTGTTGAAAAACCACTTTTCGCAATTGTGTTGGTGCAGGAAACCACTTTTGCACTTGTATTAGTGTGGAAAAACCACTTTTCGCACTTGTGTTATTGTGGAAAAACCACTTTTCGCACTTGTGTTAGTGTTGAAAAATCACTTTTCGCACGTGTGTTAGTGTTGAAAAACCACTTTTCGCACTTGTTTTAGTGTTGAAAAACCACTTTTTGCACTTGTGTTAGTGTTGAAAAACCACTTTTCGCACTTGTGTTGGTGCAGGAAACCACTTTTGCACTTGCATTAGTGTGGAAAAACCACTTTCGCACTTGTGTTAGTGTTGAAAAATCACTTTTCGCACTTGTGTTAGTGTTGAAAAACCACTTTTCGCACTTGTGTTAGTGTGGAAAAACCACTTTTCGCACTTGTGTTGGTGTTGAAAAACCACTTTTCGCACTTGTGTTGTTGCAGGAAACCACTTTTGCACTTGTATCAGTGTGGAAAAAACACTTTTCGCACTTGTGTTAGTGTTGAAAAACCACCTTTCGCACTTGTGTTGGTTCAGGAAACCACTTTTGCACTTGTATTAGTGTGGAAAAACCACTTTTCGCACTTTGTTAGTGTTGGAAAACCACTTTTCGCACGTGTGTTAGTGTTGAAAAACCACTTTTCGCACTTGTTTTAGTGTTGAAAAACCACTTTTTGCACTTGTGTTAGTGTTGAAAAACCACTTTTCGCACTTGTGTTGGTGCAGGAAACCACTTTTGCACTTGTATTAGTGTGGAAAAACCACTTTTCGCACTTGTGTTAGTGTTGAAAAACCACTTTTTGCACTTGTGTTAGTGTTGAAAAACCACTTTTCGCACTTGTGTTAGTGTTGAAAAACCACTTCTCGCACTTGTGTTGGTGCAGGAAACCACTTTTGCACTTGTATTAGTGTGGAAAAAACACTTTTTGCACTTGTGATAGTGTTGAAAAACCACTTTTCGCACTTGTGTTAGTGTTGAAAAACCACTTTTCTCACTTGTGTTGGTGTAGGAAACCACTTTTGCACTTGTATTAGTGTGGAAAAACCACTTTTCGCACGTGTGTTAGTGTTGAAAAACCACTTTTCGCACTTGTTTTAGTGTTGATAAACCACTTTTTGCACTTGTGTTAGTGTTGAAAAACCACTTTTCGCACTTGTGTTGGTGCAGGAAACCACTTTTGCACTTGTATTAGTGTGGAAAAAACACTTTTCGCACTTGTGTTAGTGTTGAAAAACCACTTTTCGCACTTGTGTTAGTGTTGAAAAACCACTTTTCGCACTTGTGTTGGTGCAGGAAACCACTTTTGCACTTGTATTAGTGTGGAAAAAACACTTTTTGCACTTGTGATAGTGTTGAAAAACCACTTTTCGCACTTGTGTTAGTGTTGAAAAACCACTTTTCGCACTTGTGTTGGTGCAGGAAACCACTTTTACACTTGTATTAGTGTGGAAAAACCACTTTTCGCACTTGTGTTAGTGTTGAAAAACCACTTTTCGCACTTGTGTTAGTGTTGAAAACCCACTTTTCGCACTTGTGTTGGTGCAGGAAACCACTTTTGCACTTGTATTAGTGTGGAAAAACCACTTTTCGCACCTGTGTTAGTGTTGAAAAACCACTTTTCGCACTTGTGTTAGTGTTGAAAAACCACTTTTCGCACTTGTGTTAGTGTTGAAACCCACTTTTCGCACTTGTGTTGGTGCAGGAAACCACTTTTGCACTTGTATTAGTGTGGAAAAACCACTTCGCACCTGTGTTAGTGTTGAAAAACCACTTTTCGCACTTGTGTTAGTGTTGAAAAAACCACTTTTCGCACTTATGTTAGTGTAGAAAAACCACTTTTCGCACTTGTGTTGGTGCAGGAAACCACTTTTGCACTTGTATTAGTGTGGAAAAAACACTTTTTGCACTTGTGATAGTGTTGAAAAACCACTTTTCGCACTTGTGTTAGTGTTGAAAAACCATTTTTCGCACTTGTGTTGGTGCAGGAAACCACTTTTGCACTTGTATTAGTGTGGAAAAACCACTTTTCGCACTTGTGTTAGTGTTGAAAAACCACTTTTTGCACTTGTGTTAGTGTTGAAAAACCACTTTTCGCACTTGTGTTGGTGCAGGAAACCACTTTTGCACTTGTATTAGTGTGGAAAAAACACTTTTTGCACTTGTGATAGTGTTGAAAAACCACTTTTCACACTTGTGTTAGTGTTGAAAAACCACTTTTCGCACTTGTGTTGGTGCAGGAAACCACTTTTGCACTTGTATTAGTGTGGAAAAACCACTTTTCGCACTTGTGTTAGTGTTGAAAAACCACTTTTCGCACTTGTGTTAGTGTTGAAAAACCACTTTTCGCACTTGTGTTAGTGTTGAAAAACCACTTTTTGCACTTGTGTTAGTGTTGAAAAACCACTTTTTGCACTTGTGTTGGTGCAGGAAACCACTTTTGCACTTGTATTAGTGTGGAAAAACCACTTTTCGCACGTGTGTTAGTGTTGAAAAACCACTTTTCGCACTTGTGTTAGTGTTGAAAAACCACTTTTCGCACTTGTGTTAGTGTTGAAAAACCACTTTTCGCACTTGTGTTAGTGTTGAAAAACCACTTTTCGCACTTGTGTTAGTGTTGAAAAACCACTTTTCGCACTTGTTTTAGTGTTGAAAAACCACTTTTTGCACTTGTGTTAGTGTTGAAAAACCACTTTTCGCACTTGTGTTGGTGCAGGAAACCACTTTTGCACTTGTATTAGTGTGGAAAAACCACTTTTCGCACTTGTGTTAGTGTTGAAAAACCACTTTTTGCACTTGTGTTAGTGTTGAAAAACCACTTTTCGCACTTGTGTTAGTGTTGAAAAACCACTTCTCGCACTTGTGTTGGTGCAGGAAACCACTTTTGCACTTGTATTAGTGTGGAAAAAACACTTTTTGCACTTGTGATAGTGTTGAAAAACCACTTTTCGCACTTGTGTTAGTGTTGAAAAACCACTTTTCGCACTTGTGTTGGTGCAGGAAACCACTTTTGCACTTGTATTAGTGTGGAAAAACCACTTTTCGCACTTGTGTTAGTGTTGAAAAACCACTTTTTGCACTTGTGTTAGTGTTGAAAAACCACTTTTCGCACTTGTGTTAGTGTTGAAAAACGACTCCTCGCACTTGTGTTGGTGCAGGAAACCACTTTTGCACTTGTATTAGTGTGGAAAAAAACACTTTTTGCACTTGTGATAGTGTTGAAAAACCACTTTTCGCACTTGTGTTAGTGTTGAAAAACCACTTTTCTCACTTGTGTTGGTGTAGGAAACCACTTTTGCACTTGTATTAGTGTGGAAAAACCACTTTCGCACTTGTGTTAGTGTTGAAAAACCACTTTTGCACTTGCATTAGTGTGGAAAAACCACTTTCGCACTTGTGTTGGTGCAGGAAACCACTTTTACACTTGTATTAGTGTGGAAAAAACACTTTTCGCACTTGTGTTAGTGTTGAAAAATCACTTTTCGCACGTGTGTTAGTGTTGAAAAACCACTTTTCGCACTTGTTTTAGTGTTGAAAAACCACTTTTTGCACTTGTGTTAGTGTTGAAAAACCACTTTTCGCACTTGTGTTGGTGCAGGAAACCACTTTGCACTTGTATTAGTGTGGAAAAAACACTTTTCGCACTTGTGTTAGTGTTGAAAAATCACTTTTCGCACGTGTATTAGTGTTGAAAAACCACTTTTCGCACTTGTTTTAGTGTTGAAAAACCACTTTTTGCACTTGTGTTAGTGTTGAAAAACCACTTTTCGCACCTGTGTTGGTGCAGGAAACCACTTTTGCACTTGCATTAGTGTGGAAAACCACTTTCGCACTTGTGTTAGTGTTGAAAAACCACTTTTCGCACTTGTGTTAGTGTTGAAAAACCACTTTTCGCACTTGTGTTAGTGTTGAAAAACCACTTTTCGCACTTGTGTTAGTGTAGAAAAACCACTTTTCGCACTTGTGTTGGTGCAGGAAACCACTTTTGCACTTGTATTAGTGTGGAAAAAACACTTTTTGCACTTGTGATAGTGTTGAAAAACCACTTTTCACACTTGTGTTAGTGTTGAAAAACCACTTTTCGCACTTGTGTTGGTGCAGGAAACCACTTTTGCACTTGTATTAGTGTGGAAAAACCACTTTTCGCACTTGTGTTAGTGTTGAAAAACCACTTTTCGCACTTGTGTTAGTGTTGAAAAACCACTTTTCTCACTTGTGTTGGTGTAGGAAACCACTTTTGCACTTGTATTAGTGTGGAAAAACCACTTTTCGCACGTGTGTTAGTGTTGAAAAACCACTTTTCGCACTTGTTTTAGTGTTGATAAACCACTTTTTGCACTTGTGTTAGTGTTGAAAAACCACTTTTCGCACTTGTGTTGGTGCAGGAAACCACTTTTGCACTTGTATTAGTGTGGAAAAAACACTTTTCGCACTTGTGTTAGTGTTGAAAAACCACTTTTCGCACTTGTGTTAGTGTTGAAAAACCACTTTTCGCACTTGTGTTGGTGCAGGAAACCACTTTTGCACTTGTATTAGTGTGGAAAAAACACTTTTTGCACTTGTGATAGTGTTGAAAAACCACTTTTCGCACTTGTGTTAGTGTTGAAAAACCACTTTTCGCACTTGTGTTGGTGCAGGAAACCACTTTTACACTTGTATTAGTGTGGAAAAACCACTTTTCGCACTTGTGTTAGTGTTGAAAAACCACTTTTCGCACTTGTGTTAGTGTTGAAAACCCACTTTTCGCACTTGTGTTGGTGCAGGAAACCACTTTTGCACTTGTATTAGTGTGGAAAAACCACTTTTCGCACCTGTGTTAGTGTTGAAAAACCACTTTTCGCACTTGTGTTAGTGTTGAAAAACCACTTTTCGCACTTGTGTTAGTGTTGAAACCCACTTTTCGCACTTGTGTTGGTGCAGGAAACCACTTTTGCACTTGTATTAGTGTGGAAAAACCACTTCGCACCTGTGTTAGTGTTGAAAAACCACTTTTCGCACTTGTGTTAGTGTTGAAAAAACCACTTTTCGCACTTGTGTTAGTGTAGAAAAACCACTTTTCGCACTTGTGTTGGTGCAGGAAACCACTTTTGCACTTGTATTAGTGTGGAAAAAACACTTTTTGCACTTGTGATAGTGTTGAAAAACCACTTTTCGCACTTGTGTTAGTGTTGAAAAACCATTTTTCGCACTTGTGTTGGTGCAGGAAACCACTTTTGCACTTGTATTAGTGTGGAAAAACCACTTTTCGCACTTGTGTTAGTGTTGAAAAACCACTTTTTGCACTTGTGTTAGTGTTGAAAAACCACTTTTCGCACTTGTGTTGGTGCAGGAAACCACTTTTGCACTTGTATTAGTGTGGAAAAAACACTTTTTGCACTTGTGATAGTGTTGAAAAACCACTTTTCACACTTGTGTTAGTGTTGAAAAACCACTTTTCGCACTTGTGTTGGTGCAGGAAACCACTTTTGCACTTGTATTAGTGTGGAAAAACCACTTTTCGCACTTGTGTTAGTGTTGAAAAACCACTTTTCGCACTTGTGTTAGTGTTGAAAAACCACTTTTCGCACTTGTGTTAGTGTTGAAAAACCACTTTTTGCACTTGTGTTGGTGCAGGAAACCACTTTTGCACTTGTTTTAGTGTGGAAAAAACACTTTTCGCAATTGTGTTAGTGTTGAAAAACCACTTTTCGCACTTGTGTTAGTGTTGAAAAACCACTTTTCGCACTTGTGTTAGTGTTGAAAAACCACTTTTTGCACTTGTGTTAGTGTTGAAAAACCACTTTTCGCACTTGTGTTGGTGCAGGAAACCACTTTTGCACTTGTATTAGTGTGGAAAAAACACTTTTTGCACTTGTGATAGTGTTGAAAAACCACTTTTCGCACTTGTGTTAGTGTTGAAAAACCACTTTTCGCACTTGTGTTGGTGCAGGAAACCACTTTTGCACTTGTATTAGTGTGGAAAAACCACTTTTTGCACTTGTGTTATTGTTGAAAAACCACTTTTCGCACTTGTGTTAGTGTTGAAAAACCACTTTTCGCACTTGTGTTGGTGCAGGAAACCACTTTTGCACTTGTATTAGTGTGGAAAAACCACTTTTCGCACTTGTGTTAGTGTTGAAAAAACACTTTTCGCACTTGTTTTAGTGTTGAAACACCACTTTTTGCACTTGTGTTAATGTTGAAAAACCACTTTTCGCACTTGTGTTGGTGCAGGAAACCACTTTTGCACTTGCATTAGTGTGGAAAAACCACTTTCGCACTTGTGTTAGTGTTGAAAAACCACTTTTCGCACTTGTGTTAGTGTTGAAAAACCACTTTTAGCACTTGTGTTAGTGTGGAAAAACCACTTTTTGCACTTGTGTTGGTGCAGGAAACCACTTTTGCACTTGTATTAGTGTGGAAAAAACACTTTTCGCACTTGTGTTAGTGTTGAAAAAACACTTTTCGCACTTGTGTTAGTGTTGAAAAACCACTTTTCGCACTTGTGTTAGTGTTGAAAAACCACTTTTTGCATTTGTGTTAGTGTTGAAAAACCACTTTTCGCACTTGTGTTGGTGCAGGAAACCACTTTTGCACTTGTATTAGTGTGGAAAAACCACTTTTCGCACTTGTGTTATTGTTGAAAAACCACTTTTTGCACTTGTGTTAGTGTTGAAAAACCACTTTTCGCACTTGTGTTGGTGCAGGAAACCACTTTTGCACTTGTATTAGTGTGGAAAAAACACTTTTCGCACTTGTGTTAGTGTTGAAAAATCACTTTTCGCACGTGTGTTAGTGTTGAAAAACCACTTTTCGCACTTGTTTTAGTGTTGAAAAACCACTTTTTGCACTTGTGTTAGTGTTGAAAAACCACTTTTCGCACCTGTGTTGGTGCAGGAAACCACTTTTGCACTTGCAGTAGTGTGGAAACCACTTTCGCACTTGTGTTAGTGTTGAAAAACCACTTTTCGCACTTGTGTTAGTGTTGAAAAACCACTTTTCGCACTTGTGTTAGTGTTGAAAAACCACTTTTCGCACTTGTGTTAGTGTAGAAAAACCACTTTTCGCACTTGTGTTGGTGCAGGAAACCACTTTTGCACTTGTATTAGTGTGGAAAAAACACTTTTTGCACTTGTGATAGTGTTGAAAAACCACTTTTCACACTTGTGTTAGTGTTGAAAAACCACTTTTCGCACTTGTGTTGGTGCAGGAAACCACTTTTGCACTTGTATTAGTGTGGAAAAACCACTTTTCGCACTTGTGTTAGTGTTGAAAAACCACTTTTCGCACTTGTGTTAGTGTTGAAAAACCACTTTTCGCACTTGTGTTAGTGTTGAAAAACCACTTTTCGCACTTGTGTTGGTGCAGGAAACCACTTTTGCACTTGTATTAGCGTGGAAAAAACACTTTTCGCACTTGTGTTAGTGTTGAAAAACCACTTTTCGCACTTGTGTTAGTGTTGAAAAACCACTTTTCGCACTTGTGTTAGTGTTGAAAAACCACTTTTTGCACTTGTGTTAGTGTTGAAAAACCACTTTTCGCACTTGTGTTGGTGCAGAAACCACTTTTGCACTTGTATTAGTGTGGAAAAAACACTTTTTGCACTTGTGATAGTGTTGAAAAACCACTTTTCGCACTTGTGTTAGTGTTGAAAAACCACTTTTTGCACTTGTGTTGGTGCAGGAAACCACTTTTGCACTTGTATTAGTGTGGAAAAACCACTTTTCGCACTTGTGTTGGTGCAGGAAACCACTTTTGCACTTGTATTAGTGTGGAAAAACCACTTTTCGCACTTGTGTTAGTGTTGAAAAACCACTTTTTGCACTTGTGTTAGTGTTGAAAAACCACTTTTCGCACTTGTGTTAGTGTTGAAAAACCACTTCTCGCACTTGTGTTGGTGCAGGAAACCACTTTTGCACTTGTATTAGTGTGGAAAAAACACTTTTTGCACTTGTGATAGTGTTGAAAAACCACTTTTCGCACTTGTGTTAGTGTTGAAAAACCACTTTTCTCACTTGTGTTGGTGTAGGAAACCACTTTTGCACTTGTATTAGTGTGGAAAAACCACTTTTCGCACGTGTGTTAGTGTTGAAAACCACTTTTCGCACTTGTTTTAGTGTTGATAAACCACTTTTTGCACTTGTGTTAGTGTTGAAAAACCACTTTTCGCACTTGTGTTGGTGCAGGAAACCACTTTTGCACTTGTATTAGTGTGGAAAAAACACTTTTCGCACTTGTGTTAGTGTTGAAAAACCACTTTTCGCACTTGTGTTAGTGTTGAAAAACCACTTTTCGCACTTGTGTTGGTGCAGGAAACCACTTTTGCACTTGTATTAGTGTGGAAAAAACACTTTTTGCACTTGTGATAGTGTTGAAAAACCACTTTTCGCACTTGTGTTAGTGTTGAAAAACCACTTTTCGCACTTGTGTTGGTGCAGGAAACCACTTTTGCACTTGTATTAGTGTGGAAAAACCACTTTTCGCACTTGTGTTAGTGTTGAAAAACCACTTTTCGCACTTGTGTTAGTGTTGAAAACCCACTTTTCGCACTTGTGTTGGTGCAGGAAACCACTTTTGCACTTGTATTAGTGTGGAAAAACCACTTTTCGCACCTGTGTTAGTGTTGAAAAACCACTTTTCGCACTTGTGTTAGTGTTGAAAAACCACTTTTCGCACTTGTGTTAGTGTTGAAACCCACTTTTCGCACTTGTGTTGGTGCAGGAAACCACTTTTGCACTTGTATTAGTGTGGAAAAACCACTTCGCACCTGTGTTAGTGTTGAAAAACCACTTTTCGCACTTGTGTTAGTGTTGAAAAACCACTTTTCGCACTTGTGTTAGTGTAGAAAAACCACTTTTCGCACTTGTGTTGGTGCAGGAAACCACTTTTGCACTTGTATTAGTGTGGAAAAAACACTTTTTGCACTTGTGATAGTGTGGAAAAACCACTTTTCGCACTTGTGTTAGTGTTGAAAAACCACTTTTTGCACTTGTGTTAGTGTTGAAAAACCACTTTTCGCACTTGTGTTAGTGTTGAAAAACGACTGCTCGCACTTGTGTTGGTGCAGGAAACCACTTTTGCACTTGTATTAGTGTGGAAAAAAACACTTTTTGCACTTGTGATAGTGTTGAAAAACCACTTTTCGCACTTGTGTTAGTGTTGAAAAACCACTTTTCTCACTTGTGTTGGTGTAGGAAACCACTTTTGCACTTGTATTAGTGTGGAAAAACCACTTTTCGCACTTGTGTTAGTGTTGAAAAACCACTTTTCGCACGTGTGTTAGTGTTGAAAAACCACTTTTCGCACTTGTTTTAGTGTTGAAAAACCACTTTTTGCACTTGTGTTAGTGTTGAAAAACCACTTTTCGCACTTGTGTTGGTGCAGGAAACCACTTTTGCACTTGCATTAGTGTGGAAAAACCACTTTCGCACTTGTGTTAGTGTTGAAAAACCACTTTCGCACTTGTGTTAGTGTTGAAAAACCACTTTTCGCACTTGTGTTAGTGTGGAAAAACCACTTTTTGCACTTGTGTTGGTGCAGGAAACCACTTTTGCACTTGTATTAGTGTGGAAAAAACACTTTTCGCAATTGTGTTAGTGTTGAAAAACCACTTTTCGCACTTGTGTTAGTGTTGAAAAACCACTTTTTGCACTTGTGTTAGTGTTGAAAAACCACTTTTCGCACTTGTGTTGGTGCAGGAAACCACTTTTGCACTTGTATTAGTGTGGAAAAAACACTTTTTGCACTTGTGATAGTGTTGAAAAACCACTTTTCGCACTTGTGTTAGTGTTGAAAAACCACTTTTCGCACTTGTGTTGGTGCAGGAAACCACTTTTGCACTTGTATTAGTGTGGAAAAACCACTTTTTGCACTTGTGTTATTGTTGAAAAACCACTTTTCGCACTTGTGTTAGTGTTGAAAAACCACTTTTCGCACTTGTGTTGGTGCAGGAAACCACTTTTGCACTTGTATTAGTGTGGAAAAACCACTTTTCGCACTTGCGTTAGTGTTGAAAAACCACTTTTCGCACATGTGTTAGTGTTGAAAAAACACTTTTCGCACATGTGTTAGTGTTGAAAAACCACTTTTCGCACTTGTTTTAGTGTTGAAAAACCACTTTTTGCACTTGTGTTAGTGTTGAAAAACCACTTTTCGCACTTGTGTTGGTGCAGGAAACCACTTTTGCACTTGTATTAGTGTGGAAAAACCACTTTTCGCACTTGTGTTAGTGTTGAAAAACCACTTTTTGCACTTGTGTTAGTGTTGAAAAACCACTTTTCGCACTTGTGTTAGTGTTGAAAAACGACTTCTCGCACTTGTGTTGGTGCAGGAAACCACTTTTGCACTTGTATTAGTGTGGAAAAAAACACTTTTTGCACTTGTGATAGTGTTGAAAAACCACTTTTCGCACTTGTGTTAGTGTTGAAAACCCACTTTTCGCACTTGTGTTGGTGCAGGAAACCACTTTTGCACTTGTATTAGTGTGGAAAAACCACTTTTCGCACCTGTGTTAGTGTTGAAAAACCACTTTTCGCACTTGTGTTAGTGTTGAAAAACCACTTTTCGCACTTGTGTTAGTGTTGAAACCCACTTTTCGCACTTGTGTTGGTGCAGGAAACCACTTTTGCACTTGTATTAGTGTGGAAAAACCACTTCGCACCTGTGTTAGTGTTGAAAAACCACTTTTCGCACTTGTGTTAGTGTTGAAAAACCACTTTTCGCACTTGTGTTAGTGTAGAAAAACCACTTTTCGCACTTGTGTTGGTGCAGGAAACCACTTTTGCACTTGTATTAGTGTGGAAAAAACACTTTTTGCACTTGTGATAGTGTGGAAAAACCACTTTTCGCACTTGTGTTAGTGTTGAAAAACCACTTTTTGCACTTGTGTTAGTGTTGAAAAACCACTTTTCGCACTTGTGTTAGTGTTGAAAAACGACTGCTCGCACTTGTGTTGGTGCAGGAAACCACTTTTGCACTTGTATTAGTGTGGAAAAAAACACTTTTTGCACTTGTGATAGTGTTGAAAAACCACTTTTCGCACTTGTGTTAGTGTTGAAAAACCACTTTTCTCACTTGTGTTGGTGTAGGAAACCACTTTTGCACTTGTATTAGTGTGGAAAAACCACTTTTCGCACTTGTGTTAGTGTTGAAAAACCACTTTTCGCACGTGTGTTAGTGTTGAAAAACCACTTTTCGCACTTGTTTTAGTGTTGAAAAACCACTTTTTGCACTTGTGTTAGTGTTGAAAAACCACTTTTCGCACTTGTGTTGGTGCAGGAAACCACTTTTGCACTTGCATTAGTGTGGAAAAACCACTTTCGCACTTGTGTTAGTGTTGAAAAACCACTTTCGCACTTGTGTTAGTGTTGAAAAACCACTTTTCGCACTTGTGTTAGTGTGGAAAAACCACTTTTTGCACTTGTGTTGGTGCAGGAAACCACTTTTGCACTTGTATTAGTGTGGAAAAAACACTTTTCGCAATTGTGTTAGTGTTGAAAAACCACTTTTCGCACTTGTGTTAGTGTTGAAAAACCACTTTTTGCACTTGTGTTAGTGTTGAAAAACCACTTTTCGCACTTGTGTTGGTGCAGGAAACCACTTTTGCACTTGTATTAGTGTGGAAAAAACACTTTTTGCACTTGTGATAGTGTTGAAAAACCACTTTTCGCACTTGTGTTAGTGTTGAAAAACCACTTTTCGCACTTGTGTTGGTGCAGGAAACCACTTTTGCACTTGTATTAGTGTGGAAAAACCACTTTTTGCACTTGTGTTATTGTTGAAAAACCACTTTTCGCACTTGTGTTAGTGTTGAAAAACCACTTTTCGCACTTGTGTTGGTGCAGGAAACCACTTTTGCACTTGTATTAGTGTGGAAAAACCACTTTTCGCACTTGCGTTAGTGTTGAAAAACCACTTTTCGCACATGTGTTAGTGTTGAAAAAACACTTTTCGCACATGTGTTAGTGTTGAAAAACCACTTTTCGCACTTGTTTTAGTGTTGAAAAACCACTTTTTGCACTTGTGTTAGTGTTGAAAAACCACTTTTCGCACTTGTGTTGGTGCAGGAAACCACTTTTGCACTTGTATTAGTGTGGAAAAACCACTTTTCGCACTTGTGTTAGTGTTGAAAAACCACTTTTTGCACTTGTGTTAGTGTTGAAAAACCACTTTTCGCACTTGTGTTAGTGTTGAAAAACGACTTCTCGCACTTGTGTTGGTGCAGGAAACCACTTTTGCACTTGTATTAGTGTGGAAAAAAACACTTTTTGCACTTGTGATAGTGTTGAAAAACCACTTTTCGCACTTGTGTTAGTGTTGAAAAACCACTTTTCTCACTTGTGTTGGTGTAGGAAACCACTTTTGCACTTGTATTAGTGTGGAAAAACCACTTTTCGCACTTGTGTTAGTGTTGAAAAACCACTTTTCGCACGTGTGTTAGTGTTGAAAAACCACTTTTCGCACTTGTTTTAGTGTTGAAAAACCACTTTTTGCACTTGTGTTAGTGTTGAAAAACCACTTTTCGCACTTGTGTTGGTGCAGGAAACCACTTTTGCACTTGCATTAGTGTGGAAAAACCACTTTCGCACTTGTGTTAGTGTTGAAAAACCACTTTCGCACTTGTGTTAGTGTTGAAAAACCACTTTTCGCACTTGTGTTAGTGTGGAAAAACCACTTTTTGCACTTGTGTTGGTGCAGGAAACCACTTTTGCACTTGTTTTAGTGTGGAAAAAACACTTTTCGCAATTGTGTTAGTGTTGAAAAACCACTTTTCGCACTTGTGTTAGTGTTGAAAAACCACTTTTCGCACTTGTGTTAGTGTTGAAAAACCACTTTTTGCACTTGTGTTAGTGTTGAAAAACCACTTTTCGCACTTGTGTTGGTGCAGGAAACCACTTTTGCACTTGTATTAGTGTGGAAAAAACACTTTTTGCACTTGTGATAGTGTTGAAAAACCACTTTTCGCACTTGTGTTAGTGTTGAAAAACCACTTTTCGCACTTGTGTTGGTGCAGGAAACCACTTTTGCACTTGTATTAGTGTGGAAAAACCACTTTTTGCACTTGTGTTATTGTTGAAAAACCACTTTTCGCACTTGTGTTGGTGCAGGAAACCACTTTTGCACTTGTATTAGTGTGGAAAAACCACTTTTTGCACTTGTGTTATTGTTGAAAAACCACTTTTCGCACTTGTGTTAGTGTTGAAAAACCACTTTTCGCACTTGTGTTGGTGCAGGAAACCACTTTTGCACTTGTATTAGTGTGGAAAAACCACTTTTCGCACTTGCGTTAGTGTTGAAAAACCACTTTTCGCACATGTGTTAGTGTTGAAAAAACACTTTTCGCACATGTGTTAGTGTTGAAAAACCACTTTTCGCACTTGTTTTAGTGTTGAAAAACCACTTTTTGCACTTGTGTTAGTGTTGAAAAACCACTTTTCGCACTTGTGTTGGTGCAGGAAACCACTTTTGCACTTGTATTAGTGTGGAAAAACCACTTTTCGCACTTGTGTTAGTGTTGAAAAACCACTTTTTGCACTTGTGTTAGTGTTGAAAAACCACTTTTCGCACTTGTGTTAGTGTTGAAAAACGACTTCTCGCACTTGTGTTGGTGCAGGAAACCACTTTTGCACTTGTATTAGTGTGGAAAAAAACACTTTTTGCACTTGTGATAGTGTTGAAAAACCACTTTTCGCACTTGTGTTAGTGTTGAAAAACCACTTTTCTCACTTGTGTTGGTGTAGGAAACCACTTTTGCACTTGTATTAGTGTGGAAAAACCACTTTTCGCACTTGTGTTAGTGTTGAAAAACCACTTTTCGCACGTGTGTTAGTGTTGAAAAACCACTTTTCGCACTTGTTTTAGTGTTGAAAAACCACTTTTTGCACTTGTGTTAGTGTTGAAAAACCACTTTTCGCACTTGTGTTGGTGCAGGAAACCACTTTTGCACTTGCATTAGTGTGGAAAAACCACTTTCGCACTTGTGTTAGTGTTGAAAAACCACTTTCGCACTTGTGTTAGTGTTGAAAAACCACTTTTCGCACTTGTGTTAGTGTGGAAAAACCACTTTTTGCACTTGTGTTGGTGCAGGAAACCACTTTTGCACTTGTTTTAGTGTGGAAAAAACACTTTTCGCAATTGTGTTAGTGTTGAAAAACCACTTTTCGCACTTGTGTTAGTGTTGAAAAACCACTTTTCGCACTTGTGTTAGTGTTGAAAAACCACTTTTTGCACTTGTGTTAGTGTTGAAAAACCACTTTTCGCACTTGTGTTGGTGCAGGAAACCACTTTTGCACTTGTATTAGTGTGGAAAAAACACTTTTTGCACTTGTGATAGTGTTGAAAAACCACTTTTCGCACTTGTGTTAGTGTTGAAAAACCACTTTTCGCACTTGTGTTGGTGCAGGAAACCACTTTTGCACTTGTATTAGTGTGGAAAAACCACTTTTTGCACTTGTGTTATTGTTGAAAAACCACTTTTCGCACTTGTGTTAGTGTTGAAAAACCACTTTTCGCACTTGTGTTGGTGCAGGAAACCACTTTTGCACTTGTATTAGTGTGGAAAAACCACTTTTCGCACTTGTGTTAGTGTTGAAAAAACACTTTTCGCACTTGTTTTAGTGTTGAAACACCACTTTTTGCACTTGTGTTAATGTTGAAAAACCACTTTTCGCACTTGTGTTGGTGCAGGAAACCACTTTTGCACTTGCATTAGTGTGGAAAAACCACTTTCGCACTTGTGTTAGTGTTGAAAAACCACTTTTCGCACTTGTGTTAGTGTTGAAAAACCACTTTTAGCACTTGTGTTAGTGTGGAAAAACCACTTTTTGCACTTGTGTTGGTGCAGGAAACCACTTTTGCACTTGTATTAGTGTGGAAAAAACACTTTTCGCACTTGTGTTAGTGTTGAAAAAACACTTTTCGCACTTGTGTTAGTGTTGAAAAACCACTTTTCGCACTTGTGTTAGTGTTGAAAAACCACTTTTTGCATTTGTGTTAGTGTTGAAAAACCACTTTTCGCACTTGTGTTGGTGCAGGAAACCACTTTTGCACTTGTATCAGTGTGGAAAAAACACTTTTTGCACTTGTGTTAGTGTTGAAAAACCACTTTTCGCACTTGTGTTGGTGCAGGAAACCACTTTTGCACTTGTATTAGTGTGGAAAAACCACTTTTCGCACTTGTGTTATTGTTGAAAAACCACTTTTTGCACTTGTGTTAGTGTTGAAAAACCACTTTTCGCACTTGTGTTGGTGCAGGAAACCACTTTTGCACTTGTATTAGTGTGGAAAAAACACTTTTCGCACTTGTGTTAGTGTTGAAAAATCACTTTTCGCACGTGTGTTAGTGTTGAAAAACCACTTTTCGCACTTGTTTTAGTGTTGAAAAACCACTTTTTGCACTTGTGTTAGTGTTGAAAAACCACTTTTCGCACCTGTGTTGGTGCAGGAAACCACTTTTGCACTTGCAGTAGTGTGGAAACCACTTTCGCACT
Source organism: Myxine glutinosa (assembly GCF_964187855.1). Classification (NCBI taxonomy): domain Eukaryota; kingdom Metazoa; phylum Chordata; class Myxini; order Myxiniformes; family Myxinidae; genus Myxine; species Myxine glutinosa. The sequence goes on along the minus strand of NW_027617882.1, from coordinate 72,343 downwards.
TGTGTTAGTGTTGAAAAACCACTTTTCGCACTTGTGTTAGTGTTGAAAAACCACTTTTCGCACTTGTGTTAGTGTTGAAAAACCACTTTTCGCACTTGTGTTAGTGTAGAAAAACCACTTTTCGCACTTGTGTTGGTGCAGGAAACCACTTTTGCACTTGTATTAGTGTGGAAAAAACACTTTTTGCACTTGTGATAGTGTTGAAAAACCACTTTTCACACTTGTGTTAGTGTTGAAAAACCACTTTTCGCACTTGTGTTGGTGCAGGAAACCACTTTTGCACTTGTATTAGTGTGGAAAAACCACTTTTCGCACTTGTGTTAGTGTTGAAAAACCACTTTTCGCACTTGTGTTAGTGTTGAAAAACCACTTTTCGCACTTGTGTTAGTGTTGAAAAACCACTTTTCGCACTTGTGTTGGTGCAGGAAACCACTTTTGCACTTGTATTAGCGTGGAAAAAACACTTTTCGCACTTGTGTTAGTGTTGAAAAACCACTTTTCGCACTTGTGTTAGTGTTGAAAAACCACTTTTCGCACTTGTGTTAGTGTTGAAAAACCACTTTTTGCACTTGTGTTAGTGTTGAAAAACCACTTTTCGCACTTGTGTTGGTGCAGAAACCACTTTTGCACTTGTATTAGTGTGGAAAAAACACTTTTTGCACTTGTGATAGTGTTGAAAAACCACTTTTCGCACTTGTGTTAGTGTTGAAAAACCACTTTTTGCACTTGTGTTGGTGCAGGAAACCACTTTTGCACTTGTATTAGTGTGGAAAAACCACTTTTCGCACTTGTGTTATTGTTGAAAAACCACTTTTTGCACTTGTGTTAGTGTTGAAAAACCACTTTTCGCAATTGTGTTGGTGCAGGAAACCACTTTTGCACTTGTATTAGTGTGGAAAAACCACTTTTCGCACTTGTGTTATTGTGGAAAAACCACTTTTCGCACTTGTGTTAGTGTTGAAAAATCACTTTTCGCACGTGTGTTTGTGTTGAAAAACCACTTTTCGCACTTGTTTTAGTGTTGAAAAACCACTTTTTGCACTTGTGTTAGTGTTGAAAAACCACTTTTCGCACTTGTGTTGGTGCAGGAAACCACTTTTGCACTTGCATTAGTGTGGAAAAACCACTTTCGCACTTGTGTTAGTGTTGAAAAATCACTTTTCGCACTTGTGTTAGTGTTGAAAAACCACTTTTCGCACTTGTGTTAGTGTGGAAAAACCACTTTTCGCACTTGTGTTGGTGTTGAAAAACCACTTTTCGCACTTGTGTTGTTGCAGGAAACCACTTTTGCACTTGTATCAGTGTGGAAAAAACACTTTTCGCACTTGTGTTAGTGTTGAAAAACCACCTTTCGCACTTGTGTTGGTTCAGGAAACCACTTTTGCACTTGTATTAGTGTGGAAAAACTACTTTTCGCACTTGTGTTAGTGTTGGAAAACCACTTTTCGCACGTGTGTTAGTGTTGAAAAACCACTTTTCGCACTTGTTTTAGTGTTGAAAAACCACTTTTTGCACTTGTGTTAGTGTTGAAAAACCACTTTTCGCACTTGTGTTGGTGCAGGAAACCACTTTTGCACTTGTATTAGTGTGGAAAAACCACTTTTCGCACTTGTGTTAGTGTTGAAAAACCACTTTTTGCACTTGTGTTAGTGTTGAAAAACCACTTTTCGCACTTGTGTTAGTGTTGAAAAACCACTTCTCGCACTTGTGTTGGTGCAGGAAACCACTTTTGCACTTGTATTAGTGTGGAAAAAACACTTTTTGCACTTGTGATAGTGTTGAAAAACCACTTTTCGCACTTGTGTTAGTGTTGAAAAACCACTTTTCTCACTTGTGTTGGTGTAGGAAACCACTTTTGCACTTGTATTAGTGTGGAAAAACCACTTTTCGCACGTGTGTTAGTGTTGAAAACCACTTTTCGCACTTGTTTTAGTGTTGATAAACCACTTTTTGCACTTGTGTTAGTGTTGAAAAACCACTTTTCGCACTTGTGTTGGTGCAGGAAACCACTTTTGCACTTGTATTAGTGTGGAAAAAACACTTTTCGCACTTGTGTTAGTGTTGAAAAACCACTTTTCGCACTTGTGTTAGTGTTGAAAAACCACTTTTCGCACTTGTGTTGGTGCAGGAAACCACTTTTGCACTTGTATTAGTGTGGAAAAAACACTTTTTGCACTTGTGATAGTGTTGAAAAACCACTTTTCGCACTTGTGTTAGTGTTGAAAAACCACTTTTCGCACTTGTGTTGGTGCAGGAAACCACTTTTGCACTTGTATTAGTGTGGAAAAACCACTTTTCGCACTTGTGTTAGTGTTGAAAAACCACTTTTCGCACTTGTGTTAGTGTTGAAAACCCACTTTTCGCACTTGTGTTGGTGCAGGAAACCACTTTTGCACTTGTATTAGTGTGGAAAAACCACTTTTCGCACCTGTGTTAGTGTTGAAAAACCACTTTTCGCACTTGTGTTAGTGTTGAAAAACCACTTTTCGCACTTGTGTTAGTGTTGAAACCCACTTTTCGCACTTGTGTTGGTGCAGGAAACCACTTTTGCACTTGTATTAGTGTGGAAAAACCACTTCGCACCTGTGTTAGTGTTGAAAAACCACTTTTCGCACTTGTGTTAGTGTTGAAAAACCACTTTTCGCACTTGTGTTAGTGTAGAAAAACCACTTTTCGCACTTGTGTTGGTGCAGGAAACCACTTTTGCACTTGTATTAGTGTGGAAAAAACACTTTTTGCACTTGTGATAGTGTTGAAAAACCACTTTTCGCACTTGTGTTAGTGTTGAAAAACCATTTTTCGCACTTGTGTTGGTGCAGGAAACCACTTTTGCACTTGTATTAGTGTGGAAAAACCACTTTTCGCACTTGTGTTAGTGTTGAAAAACCACTTTTTGCACTTGTGTTAGTGTTGAAAAACCACTTTTTGCACTTGTGTTAGTGTTGAAAAACCACTTTTCGCACTTGTGTTGGTGCAGGAAACCACTTTTTGCACTTGTGATAGTGTTGAAAAACCACTTTTCACACTTGTGTTAGTGTTGAAAAACCACTTTTCGCACTTGTGTTGGTGCAGGAAACCACTTTTGCACTTGTATTAGTGTGGAAAAACCACTTTTCGCACTTGTGTTAGTGTTGAAAAACCACTTTTCGCACTTGTGTTAGTGTTGAAAAACCACTTTTCGCACTTGTGTTAGTGTTGAAAAACCACTTTTTGCACTTGTGTTAGTGTTGAAAAACCACTTTTCGCACTTGTGTTGGTGCAGGAAACCACTTTTGCACTTGTATTAGTGTGGAAAAAACACTTTTCGCACTTGTGTTAGTGTTGAAAAACCACTTTTCGCACTTGTGTTAGTGTTGAAAAACCACTTTTCGCACTTGTGTTAGTGTTGAAAAACCACTTTTTGCACTTGTGTTAGTGTTGAAAAACCACTTTTCGCACTTGTGTTGGTGCAGGATACCACTTTTGCACTTGTATTAGTGTGGAAAAAACACTTTTTGCACTTGTGATAGTGTTGAAAAACCACTTTTCGCACTTGTGTTAGTGTTGAAAAACCACTTTTCGCACTTGTGTTGGTGCAGGAAACCACTTTTGCACTTGTATTAGTGTGGAAAAACCACTTTTCGCACTTGTGTTATTGTTGAAAAACCACTTTTTGCACTTGTGTTAGTGTTGAAAAACCACTTTTCGCACTTGTGTTGGTGCAGGAAACCACTTTTGCACTTGTATTAGTGTGGAGAAACCACTTTTTGCACTTGTGTTAGTGTTGAAAAACCACTTTTCGCACTTGTTTTAGTGTTGAAAAACCACTTTTTGCACTTGTGTTAGTGTTGAAAAACCACTTTTCGCACTTGTGTTGGTGCAGGAAACCACTTTTGCACTTGCATTAGTGTGGAAAAACCATTTTCGCACTTGTGTTAGTGTTGAAAAACCACTTTTCGCACTTGTGTTAGTGTTGAAAAACCACTTTTCGCACTTGTGTTAGTGTGGAAAAACCACTTTTCGCACTTGTGTTGGTGTTGAAAAACCACTTTTCGCACTTGTGTTGTTGCAGGAAACCACTTTTGCACTTGTATTAGTGCGGAAAAAACACTTTTCGCACTTGTGTTAGTGTTGAAAAACCACCTTTCGCACTTGTGTTGGTGCAGGAAACCACTTTTGCACTTGTATTAGTGTGGAAAAACCACTTTTCGCACTTGCGTTAGTGTTGAAAAACCACTTTTCGCACATGTGTTAGTGTTGAAAAACCACTTTTCGCACTTGTTTTAGTGTTGAAAAACCACTTTTTGCACTTGTGTTAGTGTTGAAAAACCACTTTTCGCACTTGTGTTGGTGCAGGAAACCACTTTTGCACTTGTATTAGTGTGGAAAAACCACTTTTCGCACTTGTGTTAGTGTTGAAAAACCACTTTTTGCACTTGTGTTAGTGTTGAAAAACCACTTTTCGCACTTGTGTTAGTGTTGAAAAACGACTTCTCGCACTTGTGTTGGTGCAGGAAACCACTTTTGCACTTGTATTAGTGTGGAAAAAAACACTTTTTGCACTTGTGATAGTGTTGAAAAACCACTTTTCGCACTTGTGTTAGTGTTGAAAAACCACTTTTCTCACTTGTGTTGGTGTAGGAAACCACTTTTGCACTTGTATTAGTGTGGAAAAACCACTTTCGCACTTGTGTTAGTGTTGAAAAACCACTTTTGCACTTGCATTAGTGTGGAAAAACCACTTTCGCACTTGTGTTGGTGCAGGAAACCACTTTTGCACTTGTATTAGTGTGGAAAAAACACTTTTCGCACTTGTGTTAGTGTTGAAAAATCACTTTTCGCACGTGTGTTAGTGTTGAAAAACCACTTTTCGCACTTGTTTTAGTGTTGAAAAACCACTTTTTGCACTTGTGTTAGTGTTGAAAAACCACTTTTCGCACTTGTGTTGGTGCAGGAAACCACTTTTGCACTTGTATTAGTGTGGAAAAAACACTTTTCGCACTTGTGTTAGTGTTGAAAAATCACTTTTCGCACGTGTATTAGTGTTGAAAAACCACTTTTCGCACTTGTTTTAGTGTTGAAAAACCACTTTTTGCACTTGTGTTAGTGTTGAAAAACCACTTTTCGCACCTGTGTTGGTGCAGGAAACCACTTTGCACTTGCATTAGTGTGGAAAACCACTTTCGCACTTGTGTTAGTGTTGAAAAACCACTTTTCGCACTTGTGTTAGTGTTGAAAAACCACTTTTCGCACTTGTGTTAGTGTTGAAAAACCACTTTTCGCACTTGTGTTAGTGTAGAAAAACCACTTTTCGCACTTGTGTTGGTGCAGGAAACCACTTTTGCACTTGTATTAGTGTGGAAAAAACACTTTTTGCACTTGTGATAGTGTTGAAAAACCACTTTTCACACTTGTGTTAGTGTTGAAAAACCACTTTTCGCACTTGTGTTGGTGCAGGAAACCACTTTTGCACTTGTATTAGTGTGGAAAAACCACTTTTCGCACTTGTGTTAGTGTTGAAAAACCACTTTTTGCACTTGTGTTAGTGTTGAAAAACCACTTTTCGCACTTGTGTTAGTGTTGAAAAACCACTTTTCGCACTTGTGTTGGTGCAGGAAACCACTTTTGCACTTGTATTAGCGTGGAAAAAACACTTTTCGCACTTGTGTTAGTGTTGAAAAACCACTTTTCGCACTTGTGTTAGTGTTGAAAAACCACTTTTCGCACTTGTGTTAGTGTTGAAAAACCACTTTTTGCACTTGTGTTAGTGTTGAAAAACCACTTTTCGCACTTGTGTTGGTGCAGGAACCACTTTTGCACTTGTATTAGTGTGGAAAAAACACTTTTTGCACTTGTGATAGTGTTGAAAAACCACTTTTCGCACTTGTGTTAGTGTTGAAAAACCACTTTTTGCACTTGTGTTGGTGCAGGAAACCACTTTTGCACTTGTATTAGTGTGGAAAAACCACTTTTCGCACTTGTGTTATTGTTGAAAAACCACTTTTTGCACTTGTGTTGGTGTTGAAAAACCACTTTTCGCAATTGTGTTGGTGCAGGAAACCACTTTTGCACTTGTATTAGTGTGGAAAAACCACTTTTCGCACTTGTGTTATTGTGGAAAAACCACTTTTCGCACTTGTGTTAGTGTTGAAAAATCACTTTTCGCACGTGTGTTAGTGTTGAAAAACCACTTTTCGCACTTGTTTTAGTGTTGAAAAACCACTTTTTGCACTTGTGTTAGTGTTGAAAAACCACTTTTCGCACTTGTGTTGGTGCAGGAAACCACTTTTGCACTTGCATTAGTGTGGAAAAACCACTTTCGCACTTGTGTTAGTGTTGAAAAATCACTTTTCGCACTTGTGTTAGTGTTGAAAAACCACTTTTCGCACTTGTGTTAGTGTGGAAAAACCACTTTTCGCACTTGTGTTGGTGTTGAAAAACCACTTTTCGCACTTGTGTTGTTGCAGGAAACCACTTTTGCACTTGTATCAGTGTGGAAAAAACACTTTTCGCACTTGTGTTAGTGTTGAAAAACCACCTTTCGCACTTGTGTTGGTTCAGGAAACCACTTTTGCACTTGTATTAGTGTGGAAAAACCACTTTTCGCACTTGTGTTAGTGTTGGAAAACCACTTTTCGCACGTGTGTTAGTGTTGAAAAACCACTTTTCGCACTTGTTTTAGTGTTGAAAAACCACTTTTTGCACTTGTGTTAGTGTTGAAAAACCACTTTTCGCACTTGTGTTGGTGCAGGAAACCACTTTTGCACTTGTATTAGTGTGGAAAAACCACTTTTCGCACTTGTGTTAGTGTTGAAAAACCACTTTTTGCACTTGTGTTAGTGTTGAAAAACCACTTTTCGCACTTGTGTTAGTGTTGAAAAACCACTTCTCGCACTTGTGTTGGTGCAGGAAACCACTTTTGCACTTGTATTAGTGTGGAAAAAACACTTTTTGCACTTGTGATAGTGTTGAAAAACCACTTTTCGCACTTGTGTTAGTGTTGAAAAACCACTTTTCTCACTTGTGTTGGTGTAGGAAACCACTTTTGCACTTGTATTAGTGTGGAAAAACCACTTTTCGCACGTGTGTTAGTGTTGAAAAACCACTTTTCGCACTTGTTTTAGTGTTGATAAACCACTTTTTGCACTTGTGTTAGTGTTGAAAAACCACTTTTCGCACTTGAGTTGGTGCAGGAAACCACTTTTGCACTTGTATTAGTGTGGAAAAAACACTTTTCGCACTTGTGTTAGTGTTGAAAAACCACTTTTCGCACTTGTGTTAGTGTTGAAAAACCACTTTTCGCACTTGTGTTGGTGCAGGAAACCACTTTTGCACTTGTATTAGTGTGGAAAAAACACTTTTTGCACTTGTGATAGTGTTGAAAAACCACTTTTCGCACTTGTGTTAGTGTTGAAAAACCACTTTTCGCACTTGTGTTGGTGCAGGAAACCACTTTTACACTTGTATTAGTGTGGAAAAACCACTTTTCGCACTTGTGTTAGTGTTGAAAAACCACTTTTCGCACTTGTGTTAGTGTTGAAAACCCACTTTTCGCACTTGTGTTGGTGCAGGAAACCACTTTTGCACTTGTATTAGTGTGGAAAAACCACTTTTCGCACCTGTGTTAGTGTTGAAAAACCACTTTTCGCACTTGTGTTAGTGTTGAAAAACCACTTTTCGCACTTGTGTTAGTGTTGAAACCCACTTTTCGCACTTGTGTTGGTGCAGGAAACCACTTTTGCACTTGTATTAGTGTGGAAAAACCACTTCGCACCTGTGTTAGTGTTGAAAAACCACTTTTCGCACTTGTGTTAGTGTTGAAAAAACCACTTTTCGCACTTGTGTTAGTGTAGAAAAACCACTTTTCGCACTTGTGTTGGTGCAGGAAACCACTTTTGCACTTGTATTAGTGTGGAAAAAACACTTTTTGCACTTGTGATAGTGTTGAAAAACCACTTTTCGCACTTGTGTTAGTGTTGAAAAACCATTTTTCGCACTTGTGTTGGTGCAGGAAACCACTTTTGCACTTGTATTAGTGTGGAAAAACCACTTTTCGCACTTGTGTTAGTGTTGAAAAACCACTTTTTGCACTTGTGTTAGTGTTGAAAAACCACTTTTCGCACTTGTGTTGGTGCAGGAAACCACTTTTGCACTTGTATTAGTGTGGAAAAAACACTTTTTGCACTTGTGATAGTGTTGAAAAACCACTTTTCACACTTGTGTTAGTGTTGAAAAACCACTTTTCGCACTTGTGTTGGTGCAGGAAACCACTTTTGCACTTGTATTAGTGTGGAAAAACCACTTTTCGCACTTGTGTTAGTGTTGAAAAACCACTTTTCGCACTTGTGTTAGTGTTGAAAAACCACTTTTCGCACTTGTGTTAGTGTTGAAAAACCACTTTTTGCACTTGTGTTAGTGTTGAAAAACCACTTTTTGCACTTGTGTTGGTGCAGGAAACCACTTTTGCACTTGTATTAGTGTGGAAAAACCACTTTTCGCACTTGTGTTAGTGTTGAAAAACCACTTTTCGCACTTGTGTTAGTGTTGAAAAACCACTTTTTGCACTTGTGTTAGTGTTGAAAAACCACTTTTCGCACTTGTTTTAGTGTTGAAAAACCACTTTTTGCACTTGTGTTAATGTTGAAAAACCACTTTTCGCACTTGTGTTGGTGCAGGAAACCACTTTTGCACTTGTATTAGTGTGGAAAAACCACTTTTCGCACTTGTGTTAGTGTTGAAAAACCACTTTTTGCACTTGTGTTAGTGTTGAAAAACCACTTTTCGCACTTGTGTTGGTGCAGGAAACCACTTTTGCACTTGTATTAGTGTGGAAAAAACACTTTTTGCACTTGTGATAGTGTTGAAAAACCACTTTTCACACTTGTGTTAGTGTTGAAAAACCACTTTTCGCACTTGTGTTGGTGCAGGAAACCACTTTTGCACTTGTATTAGTGTGGAAAAACCACTTTTCGCACTTGTGTTAGTGTTGAAAAACCACTTTTCGCACTTGTGTTAGTGTTGAAAAACCACTTTTCGCACTTGTGTTAGTGTTGAAAAACCACTTTTTGCACTTGTGTTAGTGTTGAAAAACCACTTTTCGCACTTGTGTTGGTGCAGGAAACCACTTTTGCACTTGTATTAGTGTGGAAAAAACACTTTTCGCACTTGTGTTAGTGTTGAAAAACCACTTTTCGCACTTGTGTTAGTGTTGAAAAACCACTTTTCGCACTTGTGTTAGTGTTGAAAAACCACTTTTTGCACTTGTGTTAGTGTTGAAAAACCACTTTTCGCACTTGTGTTGGTGCAGGATACCACTTTTGCACTTGTATTAGTGTGGAAAAAACACTTTTTGCACTTGTGATAGTGTTGAAAAACCACTTTTCGCACTTGTGTTAGTGTTGAAAAACCACTTTTCGCACTTGTGTTGGTGCAGGAAACCACTTTTGCACTTGTATTAGTGTGGAAAAACCACTTTTCGCACTTGTGTTATTGTTGAAAAACCACTTTTTGCACTTGTGTTAGTGTTGAAAAACCACTTTTTGCACTTGTGTTAGTGTTGAAAAACCACTTTTCGCACTTGTGTTGGTGCAGGAAACCACTTTTGCACTTGTATTAGTGTGGAGAAACCACTTTTTGCACTTGTGTTAGTGTTGAAAAACCACTTTTCGCACTTGTTTTAGTGTTGAAAAACCACTTTTTGCACTTGTGTTAGTGTTGAAAAACCACTTTTCGCACTTGTGTTGGTGCAGGAAACCACTTTTGCACTTGCATTAGTGTGGAAAAACCATTTTCGCACTTGTGTTAGTGTTGAAAAACCACTTTTCGCACTTGTGTTAGTGTTGAAAAACCACTTTTCGCACTTGTGTTAGTGTGGAAAAACCACTTTTCGCACTTGTGTTGGTGTTGAAAAACCACTTTTCGCACTTGTGTTGTTGCAGGAAACCACTTTTGCACTTGTATTAGTGCGGAAAAAACACTTTTCGCACTTGTGTTAGTGTTGAAAAACCACCTTTCGCACTTCTGTTGGTGCAGGAAACCACTTTTGCACTTGTATTAGTGTGGAAAAACCACTTTTCGCACTTGCGTTAGTGTTGAAAAACCACTTTTCGCACATGTGTTAGTGTTGAAAAACCACTTTTCGCACTTGTTTTAGTGTTGAAAAACCACTTTTTGCACTTGTGTTAGTGTTGAAAAACCACTTTTCGCACTTGTGTTGGTGCAGGAAACCACTTTTGCACTTGTATTAGTGTGGAAAAACCACTTTTCGCACTTGTGTTAGTGTTGAAAAACCACTTTTTGCACTTGTGTTAGTGTTGAAAAACCACTTTTCGCACTTGTGTTAGTGTTGAAAAACGACCTCTCGCACTTGTGTTGGTGCAGGAAACCACTTTTGCACTTGTATTAGTGTGGAAAAAAACACTTTTTGCACTTGTGATAGTGTTGAAAAACCACTTTTCGCACTTGTGTTAGTGTTGAAAAACCACTTTTCTCACTTGTGTTGGTGTAGGAAACCACTTTTGCACTTGTATTAGTGTGGAAAAACCACTTTCGCACTTGTGTTAGTGTTGAAAAACCACTTTTGCACTTGCATTAGTGTGGAAAAACCACTTTCGCACTTGTGTTGGTGCAGGAAACCACTTTTGCACTTGTATTAGTGTGGAAAAAACACTTTTCGCACTTGTGTTAGTGTTGAAAAATCACTTTTCGCACGTGTGTTAGTGTTGAAAAACCACTTTTCGCACTTGTTTTAGTGTTGAAAAACCACTTTTTGCACTTGTGTTAGTGTTGAAAAACCACTTTTCGCACTTGTGTTGGTGCAGGAAACCACTTTTGCACTTGTATTAGTGTGGAAAAAACACTTTTCGCACTTGTGTTAGTGTTGAAAAATCACTTTTCGCACGTGTATTAGTGTTGAAAAACCACTTTTCGCACTTGTTTTAGTGTTGAAAAACCACTTTTTGCACTTGTGTTAGTGTTGAAAAACCACTTTTCGCACCTGTGTTGGTGCAGGAAACCACTTTTGCACTTGCATTAGTGTGGAAAACCACTTTCGCACTTGTGTTAGTGTTGAAAAACCACTTTTCGCACTTGTGTTAGTGTTGAAAAACCACTTTTCGCACTTGTGTTAGTGTTGAAAAACCACTTTTCGCACTTGTGTTAGTGTAGAAAAACCACTTTTCGCACTTGTGTTGGTGCAGGAAACCACTTTTGCACTTGTATTAGTGTGGAAAAACCACTTTTTGCACTTGTGATAGTGTTGAAAAACCACTTTTCACACTTGTGTTAGTGTTGAAAAACCACTTTTCGCACTTGTGTTGGTGCAGGAAACCACTTTTGCACTTGTATTAGTGTGGAAAAACCACTTTTCGCACTTGTGTTAGTGTTGAAAAACCACTTTTCGCACTTGTGTTAGTGTTGAAAAACCACTTTTCGCACTTGTGTTAGTGTTGAAAAACCACTTTTCGCACTTGTGTTGGTGCAGGAAACCACTTTTGCACTTGTATTAGCATGGAAAAAACACTTTTCGCACTTGTGTTAGTGTTGAAAAACCACTTTTCGCACTTGTGTTAGTGTTGAAAAACCACTTTTCGCACTTGTGTTAGTGTTGAAAAACCACTTTTTGCACTTGTGTTAGTGTTGAAAAACCACTTTTCGCACTTGTGTTGGTGCAGGAACCACTTTTGCACTTGTATTAGTGTGGAAAAAACACTTTTTGCACTTGTGGTAGTGTTGAAAAACCACTTTTCGCACTTGTGTTAGTGTTGAAAAACCACTTTTTGCACTTGTGTTGGTGCAGGAAAACACTTTTGCACTTGTATTAGTGTGGAAAAACCACTTTTCGCACTTGTGTTATTGTTGAAAAACCACTTTTTGCACTTGTGTTGGTGTTGAAAAACCACTTTTCGCAATTGTGTTGGTGCAGGAAACCACTTTTGCACTTGTATTAGTGTGGAAAAACCACTTTTCGCACTTGTGTTATTGTGGAAAAACCACTTTTCGCACTTGTGTTAGTGTTGAAAAATCACTTTTCGCACGTGTGTTAGTGTTGAAAAACCACTTTTCGCACTTGTTTTAGTGTTGAAAAACCACTTTTTGCACTTGTGTTAGTGTTGAAAAACCACTTTTCGCACTTGTGTTGGTGCAGGAAACCACTTTTGCACTTGCATTAGTGTGGAAAAACCACTTTCGCACTTGTGTTAGTGTTGAAAAATCACTTTTCGCACTTGTGTTAGTGTTGAAAAACCACTTTTCGCACTTGTGTTAGTGTGGAAAAACCACTTTTCGCACTTGTGTTGGTGTTGAAAAACCACTTTTCGCACTTGTGTTGTTGCAGGAAACCACTTTTGCACTTGTATCAGTGTGGAAAAAACACTTTTCGCACTTGTGTTAGTGTTGAAAAACCACCTTTCGCACTTGTGTTGGTTCAGGAAACCACTTTTGCACTTGTATTAGTGTGGAAAAACCACTTTTCGCACTTTGTTAGTGTTGGAAAACCACTTTTCGCACGTGTGTTAGTGTTGAAAAACCACTTTTCGCACTTGTTTTAGTGTTGAAAAACCACTTTTTGCACTTGTGTTAGTGTTGAAAAACCACTTTTCGCACTTGTGTTGGTGCAGGAAACCACTTTTGCACTTGTATTAGTGTGGAAAAACCACTTTTCGCACTTGTGTTAGTGTTGAAAAACCACTTTTTGCACTTGTGTTAGTGTTGAAAAACCACTTTTCGCACTTGTGTTAGTGTTGAAAAACCACTTCTCGCACTTGTGTTGGTGCAGGAAACCACTTTTGCACTTGTATTAGTGTGGAAAAAACACTTTTTGCACTTGTGATAGTGTTGAAAAACCACTTTTCGCACTTGTGTTAGTGTTGAAAAACCACTTTTCTCACTTGTGTTGGTGTAGGAAACCACTTTTGCACTTGTATTAGTGTGGAAAAACCACTTTTCGCACGTGTGTTAGTGTTGAAAAACCACTTTTCGCACTTGTTTTAGTGTTGATAAACCACTTTTTGCACTTGTGTTAGTGTTGAAAAACCACTTTTCGCACTTGTGTTGGTGCAGGAAACCACTTTTGCACTTGTATTAGTGTGGAAAAAACACTTTTCGCACTTGTGTTAGTGTTGAAAAACCACTTTTCGCACTTGTGTTAGTGTTGAAAAACCACTTTTCGCACTTGTGTTGGTGCAGGAAACCACTTTTGCACTTGTATTAGTGTGGAAAAAACACTTTTTGCACTTGTGATAGTGTTGAAAAACCACTTTTCGCACTTGTGTTAGTGTTGAAAAACCACTTTTCGCACTTGTGTTGGTGCAGGAAACCACTTTTACACTTGTATTAGTGTGGAAAAACCACTTTTCGCACTTGTGTTAGTGTTGAAAAACCACTTTTCGCACTTGTGTTAGTGTTGAAAACCCACTTTTCGCACTTGTGTTGGTGCAGGAAACCACTTTTGCACTTGTATTAGTGTGGAAAAACCACTTTTCGCACCTGTGTTAGTGTTGAAAAACCACTTTTCGCACTTGTGTTAGTGTTGAAAAACCACTTTTCGCACTTGTGTTAGTGTTGAAACCCACTTTTCGCACTTGTGTTGGTGCAGGAAACCACTTTTGCACTTGTATTAGTGTGGAAAAACCACTTCGCACCTGTGTTAGTGTTGAAAAACCACTTTTCGCACTTGTGTTAGTGTTGAAAAAACCACTTTTCGCACTTATGTTAGTGTAGAAAAACCACTTTTCGCACTTGTGTTGGTGCAGGAAACCACTTTTGCACTTGTATTAGTGTGGAAAAAACACTTTTTGCACTTGTGATAGTGTTGAAAAACCACTTTTCGCACTTGTGTTAGTGTTGAAAAACCATTTTTCGCACTTGTGTTGGTGCAGGAAACCACTTTTGCACTTGTATTAGTGTGGAAAAACCACTTTTCGCACTTGTGTTAGTGTTGAAAAACCACTTTTTGCACTTGTGTTAGTGTTGAAAAACCACTTTTCGCACTTGTGTTGGTGCAGGAAACCACTTTTGCACTTGTATTAGTGTGGAAAAAACACTTTTTGCACTTGTGATAGTGTTGAAAAACCACTTTTCACACTTGTGTTAGTGTTGAAAAACCACTTTTCGCACTTGTGTTGGTGCAGGAAACCACTTTTGCACTTGTATTAGTGTGGAAAAACCACTTTTCGCACTTGTGTTAGTGTTGAAAAACCACTTTTCGCACTTGTGTTAGTGTTGAAAAACCACTTTTCGCACTTGTGTTAGTGTTGAAAAACCACTTTTTGCACTTGTGTTAGTGTTGAAAAACCACTTTTTGCACTTGTGTTGGTGCAGGAAACCACTTTTGCACTTGTATTAGTGTGGAAAAACCACTTTTCGCACGTGTGTTAGTGTTGAAAAACCACTTTTCGCACTTGTGTTAGTGTTGAAAAACCACTTTTCGCACTTGTGTTAGTGTTGAAAAACCACTTTTCGCACTTGTGTTAGTGTTGAAAAACCACTTTTCGCACTTGTGTTAGTGTTGAAAAACCACTTTTCGCACTTGTTTTAGTGTTGAAAAACCACTTTTTGCACTTGTGTTAGTGTTGAAAAACCACTTTTCGCACTTGTGTTGGTGCAGGAAACCACTTTTGCACTTGTATTAGTGTGGAAAAACCACTTTTCGCACTTGTGTTAGTGTTGAAAAACCACTTTTTGCACTTGTGTTAGTGTTGAAAAACCACTTTTCGCACTTGTGTTAGTGTTGAAAAACCACTTCTCGCACTTGTGTTGGTGCAGGAAACCACTTTTGCACTTGTATTAGTGTGGAAAAAACACTTTTTGCACTTGTGATAGTGTTGAAAAACCACTTTTCGCACTTGTGTTAGTGTTGAAAAACCACTTTTCGCACTTGTGTTGGTGCAGGAAACCACTTTTGCACTTGTATTAGTGTGGAAAAACCACTTTTCGCACTTGTGTTAGTGTTGAAAAACCACTTTTTGCACTTGTGTTAGTGTTGAAAAACCACTTTTCGCACTTGTGTTAGTGTTGAAAAACGACTCCTCGCACTTGTGTTGGTGCAGGAAACCACTTTTGCACTTGTATTAGTGTGGAAAAAAACACTTTTTGCACTTGTGATAGTGTTGAAAAACCACTTTTCGCACTTGTGTTAGTGTTGAAAAACCACTTTTCTCACTTGTGTTGGTGTAGGAAACCACTTTTGCACTTGTATTAGTGTGGAAAAACCACTTTCGCACTTGTGTTAGTGTTGAAAAACCACTTTTGCACTTGCATTAGTGTGGAAAAACCACTTTCGCACTTGTGTTGGTGCAGGAAACCACTTTTACACTTGTATTAGTGTGGAAAAAACACTTTTCGCACTTGTGTTAGTGTTGAAAAATCACTTTTCGCACGTGTGTTAGTGTTGAAAAACCACTTTTCGCACTTGTTTTAGTGTTGAAAAACCACTTTTTGCACTTGTGTTAGTGTTGAAAAACCACTTTTCGCACTTGTGTTGGTGCAGGAAACCACTTTGCACTTGTATTAGTGTGGAAAAAACACTTTTCGCACTTGTGTTAGTGTTGAAAAATCACTTTTCGCACGTGTATTAGTGTTGAAAAACCACTTTTCGCACTTGTTTTAGTGTTGAAAAACCACTTTTTGCACTTGTGTTAGTGTTGAAAAACCACTTTTCGCACCTGTGTTGGTGCAGGAAACCACTTTTGCACTTGCATTAGTGTGGAAAACCACTTTCGCACTTGTGTTAGTGTTGAAAAACCACTTTTCGCACTTGTGTTAGTGTTGAAAAACCACTTTTCGCACTTGTGTTAGTGTTGAAAAACCACTTTTCGCACTTGTGTTAGTGTAGAAAAACCACTTTTCGCACTTGTGTTGGTGCAGGAAACCACTTTTGCACTTGTATTAGTGTGGAAAAAACACTTTTTGCACTTGTGATAGTGTTGAAAAACCACTTTTCACACTTGTGTTAGTGTTGAAAAACCACTTTTCGCACTTGTGTTGGTGCAGGAAACCACTTTTGCACTTGTATTAGTGTGGAAAAACCACTTTTCGCACTTGTGTTAGTGTTGAAAAACCACTTTTCGCACTTGTGTTAGTGTTGAAAAACCACTTTTCTCACTTGTGTTGGTGTAGGAAACCACTTTTGCACTTGTATTAGTGTGGAAAAACCACTTTTCGCACGTGTGTTAGTGTTGAAAAACCACTTTTCGCACTTGTTTTAGTGTTGATAAACCACTTTTTGCACTTGTGTTAGTGTTGAAAAACCACTTTTCGCACTTGTGTTGGTGCAGGAAACCACTTTTGCACTTGTATTAGTGTGGAAAAAACACTTTTCGCACTTGTGTTAGTGTTGAAAAACCACTTTTCGCACTTGTGTTAGTGTTGAAAAACCACTTTTCGCACTTGTGTTGGTGCAGGAAACCACTTTTGCACTTGTATTAGTGTGGAAAAAACACTTTTTGCACTTGTGATAGTGTTGAAAAACCACTTTTCGCACTTGTGTTAGTGTTGAAAAACCACTTTTCGCACTTGTGTTGGTGCAGGAAACCACTTTTACACTTGTATTAGTGTGGAAAAACCACTTTTCGCACTTGTGTTAGTGTTGAAAAACCACTTTTCGCACTTGTGTTAGTGTTGAAAACCCACTTTTCGCACTTGTGTTGGTGCAGGAAACCACTTTTGCACTTGTATTAGTGTGGAAAAACCACTTTTCGCACCTGTGTTAGTGTTGAAAAACCACTTTTCGCACTTGTGTTAGTGTTGAAAAACCACTTTTCGCACTTGTGTTAGTGTTGAAACCCACTTTTCGCACTTGTGTTGGTGCAGGAAACCACTTTTGCACTTGTATTAGTGTGGAAAAACCACTTCGCACCTGTGTTAGTGTTGAAAAACCACTTTTCGCACTTGTGTTAGTGTTGAAAAAACCACTTTTCGCACTTGTGTTAGTGTAGAAAAACCACTTTTCGCACTTGTGTTGGTGCAGGAAACCACTTTTGCACTTGTATTAGTGTGGAAAAAACACTTTTTGCACTTGTGATAGTGTTGAAAAACCACTTTTCGCACTTGTGTTAGTGTTGAAAAACCATTTTTCGCACTTGTGTTGGTGCAGGAAACCACTTTTGCACTTGTATTAGTGTGGAAAAACCACTTTTCGCACTTGTGTTAGTGTTGAAAAACCACTTTTTGCACTTGTGTTAGTGTTGAAAAACCACTTTTCGCACTTGTGTTGGTGCAGGAAACCACTTTTGCACTTGTATTAGTGTGGAAAAAACACTTTTTGCACTTGTGATAGTGTTGAAAAACCACTTTTCACACTTGTGTTAGTGTTGAAAAACCACTTTTCGCACTTGTGTTGGTGCAGGAAACCACTTTTGCACTTGTATTAGTGTGGAAAAACCACTTTTCGCACTTGTGTTAGTGTTGAAAAACCACTTTTCGCACTTGTGTTAGTGTTGAAAAACCACTTTTCGCACTTGTGTTAGTGTTGAAAAACCACTTTTTGCACTTGTGTTAGTGTTGAAAAACCACTTTTTGCACTTGTGTTGGTGCAGGAAACCACTTTTGCACTTGTATTAGTGTGGAAAAACCACTTTTCGCACTTGTGTTAGTGTTGAAAAACCACTTTTCGCACTTGTGTTAGTGTTGAAAAACCACTTTTCGCACTTGTGTTAGTGTTGAAAAACCACTTTTCGCACTTGTGTTAGTGTTGAAAAACCACTTTTCGCACTTGTGTTAGTGTTGAAAAACCACTTTTCGCACTTGTTTTAGTGTTGAAAAACCACTTTTTGCACTTGTGTTAGTGTTGAAAAACCACTTTTCGCACTTGTGTTGGTGCAGGAAACCACTTTTGCACTTGTATTAGTGTGGAAAAACCACTTTTCGCACTTGTGTTAGTGTTGAAAAACCACTTTTTGCACTTGTGTTAGTGTTGAAAAACCACTTTTCGCACTTGTGTTAGTGTTGAAAAACCACTTCTCGCACTTGTGTTGGTGCAGGAAACCACTTTTGCACTTGTATTAGTGTGGAAAAAACACTTTTTGCACTTGTGATAGTGTTGAAAAACCACTTTTCGCACTTGTGTTAGTGTTGAAAAACCACTTTTCGCACTTGTGTTGGTGCAGGAAACCACTTTTGCACTTGTATTAGTGTGGAAAAACCACTTTTCGCACTTGTGTTAGTGTTGAAAAACCACTTTTTGCACTTGTGTTAGTGTTGAAAAACCACTTTTCGCACTTGTGTTAGTGTTGAAAAACGACTGCTCGCACTTGTGTTGGTGCAGGAAACCACTTTTGCACTTGTATTAGTGTGGAAAAAAACACTTTTTGCACTTGTGATAGTGTTGAAAAACCACTTTTCGCACTTGTGTTAGTGTTGAAAAACCACTTTTCTCACTTGTGTTGGTGTAGGAAACCACTTTTGCACTTGTATTAGTGTGGAAAAACCACTTTCGCACTTGTGTTAGTGTTGAAAAACCACTTTTGCACTTGCATTAGTGTGGAAAAACCACTTTCGCACTTGTGTTGGTGCAGGAAACCACTTTTGCACTTGTATTAGTGTGGAAAAAACACTTTTCGCACTTGTGTTAGTGTTGAAAAATCACTTTTCGCACGTGTGTTAGTGTTGAAAAACCACTTTTCGCACTTGTTTTAGTGTTGAAAAACCACTTTTTGCACTTGTGTTAGTGTTGAAAAACCACTTTTCGCACTTGTGTTGGTGCAGGAAACCACTTTGCACTTGTATTAGTGTGGAAAAAACACTTTTCGCACTTGTGTTAGTGTTGAAAAATCACTTTTCGCACGTGTATTAGTGTTGAAAAACCACTTTTCGCACTTGTTTTAGTGTTGAAAAACCACTTTTTGCACTTGTGTTAGTGTTGAAAAACCACTTTTCGCACCTGTGTTGGTGCAGGAAACCACTTTTGCACTTGCATTAGTGTGGAAAACCACTTTCGCACTTGTGTTAGTGTTGAAAAACCACTTTTCGCACTTGAGTTAGTGTTGAAAAACCACTTTTCGCACTTGTGTTAGTGTTGAAAAACCACTTTTCGCACTTGTGTTAGTGTAGAAAAACCACTTTTCGCACTTGTGTTGGTGCAGGAAACCACTTTTGCACTTGTATTAGTGTGGAAAAAACACTTTTTGCACTTGTGATAGTGTTGAAAAACCACTTTTCACACTTGTGTTAGTGTTGAAAAACCACTTTTCGCACTTGTGTTGGTGCAGGAAACCACTTTTGCACTTGTATTAGTGTGGAAAAACCACTTTTCGCACTTGTGTTAGTGTTGAAAAACCACTTTTCGCACTTGTGTTAGTGTTGAAAAACCACTTTTCGCACTTGTGTTAGTGTTGAAAAACCACTTTTCGCACTTGTGTTGGTGCAGGAAACCACTTTTGCACTTGTATTAGCGTGGAAAAAACACTTTTCGCACTTGTGTTAGTGTTGAAAAACCACTTTTCGCACTTGTGTTAGTGTTGAAAAACCACTTTTCGCACTTGTGTTAGTGTTGAAAAACCACTTTTTGCACTTGTGTTAGTGTTGAAAAACCACTTTTCGCACTTGTGTTGGTGCAGGAACCACTTTTGCACTTGTATTAGTGTGGAAAAAACACTTTTTGCACTTGTGATAGTGTTGAAAAACCACTTTTCGCACTTGTGTTAGTGTTGAAAAACCACTTTTTGCACTTGTGTTGGTGCAGGAAACCACTTTTGCACTTGTATTAGTGTGGAAAAACCACTTTTCGCACTTGTGTTATTGTTGAAAAACCACTTTTTGCACTTGTGTTGGTGTTGAAAAACCACTTTTCGCAATTGTGTTGGTGCAGGAAACCACTATTGCACTTGTATTAGTGTGGAAAAACCACTTTTCGCACTTGTGTTATTGTGGAAAAACCACTTTTCGCACTTGTGTTAGTGTTGAAAAATCACTTTTCGCACGTGTGTTAGTGTTGAAAAACCACTTTTCGCACTTGTTTTAGTGTTGAAAAACCACTTTTTGCACTTGTGTTAGTGTTGAAAAACCACTTTTCGCACTTGTGTTGGTGCAGGAAACCACTTTTGCACTTGCATTAGTGTGGAAAAACCACTTTCGCACTTGTGTTAGTGTTGAAAAATCACTTTTCGCACTTGTGTTAGTGTTGAAAAACCACTTTTCGCACTTGTGTTAGTGTGGGAAAACCACTTTTCGCACTTGTGTTGGTGTTGAAAAACCACTTTTCGCACTTGTGTTGTTGCAGGAAACCACTTTTGCACTTGTATCAGTGTGGAAAAAACACTTTTCGCACTTGTGTTAGTGTTGAAAAACCACCTTTCGCACTTGTGTTGGTTCAGGAAACCACTTTTGCACTTGTATTAGTGTGGAAAAACCACTTTTCGCACTTGTGTTAGAGTTGGAAAACCACTTTTCGCACGTGTGTTAGTGTTGAAAAACCACTTTTCGCACTTGTTTTAGTGTTGAAAAACCACTTTTTGCACTTGTGTTAGTGTTGAAAAACCACTTTTCGCACTTGTGTTGGTGCAGGAAACCACTTTTGCACTTGTATTAGTGTGGAAAAACCACTTTTCGCACTTGTGTTAGTGTTGAAAAACCACTTTTTGCACTTGTGTTAGTGTTGAAAAACCACTTTTCGCACTTGTGTTAGTGTTGAAAAACCACTTCTCGCACTTGTGTTGGTGCAGGAAACCACTTTTGCACTTGTATTAGTGTGGAAAAAACACTTTTTGCACTTGTGATAGTGTTGAAAAACCACTTTTCGCACTTGTGTTAGTGTTGAAAAACCACTTTTCTCACTTGTGTTGGTGTAGGAAACCACTTTTGCACTTGTATTAGTGTGGAAAAACCACTTTTCGCACGTGTGTTAGTGTTGAAAAACCACTTTTCGCACTTGTTTTAGTGTTGATAAACCACTTTTTGCACTTGTGTTAGTGTTGAAAAACCACTTTTCGCACTTGTGTTGGTGCAGGAAACCACTTTTGCACTTGTATTAGTGTGGAAAAAACACTTTTCGCACTTGTGTTAGTGTTGAAAAACCACTTTTCGCACTTGTGTTAGTGTTGAAAAACCACTTTTCGCACTTGTGTTGGTGCAGGAAACCACTTTTGCACTTGTATTAGTGTGGAAAAAACACTTTTTGCACTTGTGATAGTGTTGAAAAACCACTTTTCGCACTTGTGTTAGTGTTGAAAAACCACTTTTCGCACTAGTGTTGGTGCAGGAAACCACTTTTACACTTGTATTAGTGTGGAAAAACCACTTTTCGCACTTGTGTTAGTGTTGAAAAACCACTTTTCGCACTTGTGTTAGTGTTGAAAACCCACTTTTCGCACTTGTGTTGGTGCAGGAAACCACTTTTGCACTTGTATTAGTGTGGAAAAACCACTTTTCGCACCTGTGTTAGTGTTGAAAAACCACTTTTCGCACTTGTGTTAGTGTTGAAAAACCACTTTTCGCACTTGTGTTAGTGTTGAAACCCACTTTTCGCACTTGTGCTGGTGCAGGAAACCACTTTTGCACTTGTATTAGTGTGGAAAAACCACTTCGCACCTGTGTTAGTGTTGAAAAACCACTTTTCGCACTTGTGTTAGTGTTGAAAAACCACTTTTCGCACTTGTGTTAGTGTAGAAAAACCACTTTTCGCACTTGTGTTGGTGCAGGAAACCACTTTTGCACTTGTATTAGTGTGGAAAAAACACTTTTTGCACTTGTGATAGTGTTGAAAAACCACTTTTCGCACTTGTGTTAGTGTTGAAAAACCATTTTTCGCACTTGTGTTGGTGCAGGAAACCACTTTTGCACTTGTATTAGTGTGGAAAACCACTTTTCGCACTTGTGTTAGTGTTGAAAAACCACTTTTTGCACTTGTGTTAGTGTTGAAAAACCACTTTTCGCACTTGTGTTGGTGCAGGAAACCACTTTTGCACTTGTATTAGTGTGGAAAAAACACTTTTTGCACTTGTGATAGTGTTGAAAAACCACTTTTCACACTTGTGTTAGTGTTGAAAAACCACTTTTCGCACTTGTGTTGGTGCAGCAAACCACTTTTGCACTTGTATTAGTGTGGAAAAACCACTTTTCGCACTTGTGTTAGTGTTGAAAAACCACTTTTCGCACTTGTGTTAGTGTTGAAAAACCACTTTTCGCACTTGTGTTAGTGTTGAAAAACCACTTTTTGCACTTGTGTTAGTGTTGAAAAACCACTTTTCGCACTTGTGTTGGTGCAGGAAACCACTTTTGCACTTGTATTAGTGTGGAAAAACCACTTTTCGCACTTGTGTTAGTGTTGAAAAACCACTTTTCGCACTTGTGTTAGTGTTGAAAAACCACTTTTCGCACTTGTGTTAGTGTTGAAAAACCACTTTTCGCACTTGTGTTAGTGTTGAAAAACCACTTTTCGCACTTGTTTTAGTGTTGAAAAACCACTTTTTGCACTTGTGTTAGTGTTGAAAAACCACTTTTCGCACTTGTGTTGGTGCAGGAAACCACTTTTGCACTTGTATTAGTGTGGAAAAACCACTTTTCGCACTTGTGTTAGTGTTGAAAAACCACTTTTTGCACTTGTGTTAGTGTTGAAAAACCACTTTTCGCACTTGTGTTGGTGCAGGAAACCACTTTTGCACTTGTATTAGTGTGGAAAAAACACTTTTTGCACTTGTGATAGTGTTGAAAAACCACTTTTCACACTTGTGTTAGTGTTGAAAAACCACTTTTCGCACTTGTGTTGGTGCAGGAAACCACTTTTGCACTTGTATTAGTGTGGAAAAACCACTTTTCGCACTTGTGTTAGTGTTGAAAAACCACTTTTCGCACTTGTGTTAGTGTTGAAAAACCACTTTTCGCACTTGTGTTAGTGTTGAAAAACCACTTTTTGCACTTGTGTTAGTGTTGAAAAACCACTTTTCGCACTTGTGTTGGTGCAGGAAACCACTTTTGCACTTGTATTAGTGTGGAAAAAACACTTTTCGCACTTGTGTTAGTGTTGAAAAACCACTTTTCGCACTTGTGTTAGTGTTGAAAAACCACTTTTCGCACTTGTGTTAGTGTTGAAAAACCACTTTTTGCACTTGTGTTAGTGTTGAAAAACCACTTTTCGCACTTGTGTTGGTGCAGGATACCACTTTTGCACTTGTATTAGTGTGGAAAAAACACTTTTTGCACTTGTGATAGTGTTGAAAAACCACTTTTCGCACTTGTGTTAGTGTTGAAAAACCACTTTTCGCACTTGTGTTGGTGCAGGAAACCACTTTTGCACTTGTATTAGTGTGGAAAAACCACTTTTCGCACTTGTGTTATTGTTGAAAAACCACTTTTTGCACTTGTGTTAGTGTTGAAAAACCACTTTTTGCACTTGTGTTAGTGTTGAAAAACCACTTTTCGCACTTGTGTTGGTGCAGGAAACCACTTTTGCACTTGTATTAGTGTGGAGAAACCACTTTTTGCACTTGTGTTAGTGTTGAAAAACCACTTTTCGCACTTGTTTTAGTGTTGAAAAACCACTTTTTGCACTTGTGTTAGTGTTGAAAAACCACTTTTCGCACTTGTGTTGGTGCAGGAAACCACTTTTGCACTTGCATTAGTGTGGAAAAACCATTTTCGCACTTGTGTTAGTGTTGAAAAACCACTTTTCGCACTTGTGTTAGTGTTGAAAAACCACTTTTCGCACTTGTGTTAGTGTGGAAAAACCACTTTTCGCACTTGTGTTGGTGTTGAAAAACCACTTTTCGCACTTGTGTTGTTGCAGGAAACCACTTTTGCACTTGTATTAGTGCGGAAAAAACACTTTTCGCACTTGTGTTAGTGTTGAAAAACCACCTTTCGCACTTCTGTTGGTGCAGGAAACCACTTTTGCACTTGTATTAGTGTGGAAAAACCACTTTTCGCACTTGCGTTAGTGTTGAAAAACCACTTTTCGCACATGTGTTAGTGTTGAAAAACCACTTTTCGCACTTGTTTTAGTGTTGAAAAACCACTTTTTGCACTTGTGTTAGTGTTGAAAAACCACTTTTCGCACTTGTGTTGGTGCAGGAAACCACTTTTGCACTTGTATTAGTGTGGAAAAACCACTTTTCGCACTTGTGTTAGTGTTGAAAAACCACTTTTTGCACTTGTGTTAGTGTTGAAAAACCACTTTTCGCACTTGTGTTAGTGTTGAAAAACGACTTCTCGCACTTGTGTTGGTGCAGGAAACCACTTTTGCACTTGTATTAGTGTGGAAAAAAACACTTTTTGCACTTGTGATAGTGTTGAAAAACCACTTTTCGCACTTGTGTTAGTGTTGAAAAACCACTTTTCTCACTTGTGTTGGTGTAGGAAACCACTTTTGCACTTGTATTAGTGTGGAAAAACCACTTTCGCACTTGTGTTAGTGTTGAAAAACCACTTTTGCACTTGCATTAGTGTGGAAAAACCACTTTCGCACTTGTGTTGGTGCAGGAAACCACTTTTGCACTTGTATTAGTGTGGAAAAAACACTTTTCGCACTTGTGTTAGTGTTGAAAAATCACTTTTCGCACGTGTGTTAGTGTTGAAAAACCACTTTTCGCACTTGTTTTAGTGTTGAAAAACCACTTTTTGCACTTGTGTTAGTGTTGAAAAACCACTTTTCGCACTTGTGTTGGTGCAGGAAACCACTTTTGCACTTGTATTAGTGTGGAAAAAACACTTTTCGCACTTGTGTTAGTGTTGAAAAATCACTTTTCGCACGTGTATTAGTGTTGAAAAACCACTTTTCGCACTTGTTTTAGTGTTGAAAAACCACTTTTTGCACTTGTGTTAGTGTTGAAAAACCACTTTTCGCACCTGTGTTGGTGCAGGAAACCACTTTTGCACTTGCATTAGTGTGGAAAACCACTTTCGCACTTGTGTTAGTGTTGAAAAACCACTTTTCGCACTTGTGTTAGTGTTGAAAAACCACTTTTCGCACTTGTGTTAGTGTTGAAAAACCACTTTTCGCACTTGTGTTAGTGTAGAAAAACCACTTTTCGCACTTGTGTTGGTGCAGGAAACCACTTTTGCACTTGTATTAGTGTGGAAAAAACACTTTTTGCACTTGTGATAGTGTTGAAAAACCACTTTTCACACTTGTGTTAGTGTTGAAAAACCACTTTTCGCACTTGTGTTGGTGCAGGAAACCACTTTTGCACTTGTATTAGTGTGGAAAAACCACTTTTCGCACTTGTGTTAGTGTTGAAAAACCACTTTTCGCACTTGTGTTAGTGTTGAAAAACCACTTTTCGCACTTGTGTTAGTGTTGAAAAACCACTTTTCGCACTTGTGTTGGTGCAGGAAACCACTTTTGCACTTGTATTAGCGTGGAAAAAACACTTTTCGCACTTGTGTTAGTGTTGAAAAACCACTTTTCGCACTTGTGTTAGTGTTGAAAAACCACTTTTCGCACTTGTGTTAGTGTTGAAAAACCACTTTTTGCACTTGTGTTAGTGTTGAAAAACCACTTTTCGCACTTGTGTTGGTGCAGGAACCACTTTTGCACTTGTATTAGTGTGGAAAAAACACTTTTTGCACTTGTGGTAGTGTTGAAAAACCACTTTTCGCACTTGTGTTAGTGTTGAAAAACCACTTTTTGCACTTGTGTTGGTGCAGGAAAACACTTTTGCACTTGTATTAGTGTGGAAAAACCACTTTTCGCACTTGTGTTATTGTTGAAAAACCACTTTTTGCACTTGTGTTGGTGTTGAAAAACCACTTTTCGCAATTGTGTTGGTGCAGGAAACCACTTTTGCACTTGTATTAGTGTGGAAAAACCACTTTTCGCACTTGTGTTATTGTGGAAAAACCACTTTTCGCACTTGTGTTAGTGTTGAAAAATCACTTTTCGCACGTGTGTTAGTGTTGAAAAACCACTTTTCGCACTTGTTTTAGTGTTGAAAAACCACTTTTTGCACTTGTGTTAGTGTTGAAAAACCACTTTTCGCACTTGTGTTGGTGCAGGAAACCACTTTTGCACTTGCATTAGTGTGGAAAAACCACTTTCGCACTTGTGTTAGTGTTGAAAAATCACTTTTCGCACTTGTGTTAGTGTTGAAAAACCACTTTTCGCACTTGTGTTAGTGTGGAAAAACCACTTTTCGCACTTGTGTTGGTGTTGAAAAACCACTTTTCGCACTTGTGTTGTTGCAGGAAACCACTTTTGCACTTGTATCAGTGTGGAAAAAACACTTTTCGCACTTGTGTTAGTGTTGAAAAACCACCTTTCGCACTTGTGTTGGTTCAGGAAACCACTTTTGCACTTGTATTAGTGTGGAAAAACCACTTTTCGCACTTGTGTTAGTGTTGGAAAACCACTTTTCGCACGTGTGTTAGTGTTGAAAAACCACTTTTCGCACTTGTTTTAGTGTTGAAAACCCACTTTTTGCACTTGTGTTAGTGTTGAAAAACCACTTTTCGCACTTGTGTTGGTGCAGGAAACCACTTTTGCACTTGTATTAGTGTGGAAAAACCACTTTTCGCACTTGTGTTAGTGTTGAAAAACCACTTTTTGCACTTGTGTTAGTGTTGAAAAACCACTTTTCGCACTTGTGTTAGTGTTGAAAAACCACTTCTCGCACTTGTGTTGGTGCAGGAAACCACTTTTGCACTTGTATTAGTGTGGAAAAAACACTTTTTGCACTTGTGATAGTGTTGAAAAACCACTTTTCGCACTTGTGTTAGTGTTGAAAAACCACTTTTCTCACTTGTGTTGGTGTAGGAAACCACTTTTGCACTTGTATTAGTGTGGAAAAACCACTTTTCGCACGTGTGTTAGTGTTGAAAAACCACTTTTCACACTTGTTTTAGTGTTGATAAACCACTTTTTGCACTTGTGTTAGTGTTGAAAAACCACTTTTCGCACTTGTGTTGGTGCAGGAAACCACTTTTGCACTTGTATTAGTGTGGAAAAAACACTTTTCGCACTTGTGTTAGTGTTGAAAAACCACTTTTCGCACTTGTGTTAGTGTTGAAAAACCACTTTTCGCACTTGTGTTGGTGCAGGAAACCACTTTTGCACTTGTATTAGTGTGGAAAAAACACTTTTTGCACTTGTGATAGTGTTGAAAAACCACTTTTCGCACTTGTGTTAGTGTTGAAAAACCACTTTTCGCACTTGTGTTGGTGCAGGAAACCACTTTTACACTTGTATTAGTGTGGAAAAACCACTTTTCGCACTTGTGTTAGTGTTGAAAAACCACTTTTCGCACTTGTGTTAGTGTTGAAAACCCACTTTTCGCACTTGTGTTGGTGCAGGAAACCACTTTTGCACTTGTATTAGTGTGGAAAAACCACTTTTCGCACCTGTGTTAGTGTTGAAAAACCACTTTTCGCACTTGTGTTAGTGTTGAAAAACCACTTTTCGCACTTGTGTTAGTGTTGAAACCCACTTTTCGCACTTGTGTTGGTGCAGGAAACCACTTTTGCACTTGTATTAGTGTGGAAAAACCACTTCGCACCTGTGTTAGTGTTGAAAAACCACTTTTCGCACTTGTGTTAGTGTTGAAAAAACCACTTTTCGCACTTATGTTAGTGTAGAAAAACCACTTTTCGCACTTGTGTTGGTGCAGGAAACCACTTTTGCACTTGTATTAGTGTGGAAAAAACACTTTTTGCACTTGTGATAGTGTTGAAAAACCACTTTTCGCACTTGTGTTAGTGTTGAAAAACCATTTTTCGCACTTGTGTTGGTGCAGGAACCCACTTTTGCACTTGTATTAGTGTGGAAAAACCACTTTTCGCACTTGTGTTAGTGTTGAAAAACCACTTTTTGCACTTGTGTTAGTGTTGAAAAACCACTTTTCGCACTTGTGTTGGTGCAGGAAACCACTTTTGCACTTGTATTAGTGTGGAAAAAACACTTTTTGCACTTGTGATAGTGTTGAAAAACC
Organism: Myxine glutinosa; assembly: GCF_964187855.1. Lineage (NCBI taxonomy): Eukaryota > Metazoa > Chordata > Myxini > Myxiniformes > Myxinidae > Myxine > Myxine glutinosa. The sequence goes on along the minus strand of NW_027617882.1, from coordinate 44,513 downwards.
ACTTTTCACACTTGTGTTAGTGTTGAAAAACCACTTTTCGCACTTGTGTTGGTGCAGGAAACCACTTTTGCACTTGTATTAGTGTGGAAAAACCACTTTTCGCACTTGTGTTAGTGTTGAAAAACCACTTTTCGCACTTGTGTTAGTGTTGAAAAACCACTTTTCGCACTTGTGTTAGTGTTGAAAAACCACTTTTTGCACTTGTGTTAGTGTTGAAAAACCACTTTTTGCACTTGTGTTGGTGCAGGAAACCACTTTTGCACTTGTATTAGTGTGGAAAAACCACTTTTCGCACGTGTGTTAGTGTTGAAAAACCACTTTTCGCACTTGTGTTAGTGTTGAAAAACCACTTTTCGCACTTGTGTTAGTGTTGAAAAACCACTTTTCGCACTTGTGTTAGTGTTGAAAAACCACTTTTCGCACTTGTGTTAGTGTTGAAAAACCACTTTTCGCACTTGTTTTAGTGTTGAAAAACCACTTTTTGCACTTGTGTTAGTGTTGAAAAACCACTTTTCGCACTTGTGTTGGTGCAGGAAACCACTTTTGCACTTGTATTAGTGTGGAAAAACCACTTTTCGCACTTGTGTTAGTGTTGAAAAACCACTTTTTGCACTTGTGTTAGTGTTGAAAAACCACTTTTCGCACTTGTGTTAGTGTTGAAAAACCACCTCTCGCACTTGTGTTGGTGCAGGAAACCACTTTTGCACTTGTATTAGTGTGGAAAAAACACTTTTTGCACTTGTGATAGTGTTGAAAAACCACTTTTCGCACTTGTGTTAGTGTTGAAAAACCACTTTTCGCACTTGTGTTGGTGCAGGAAACCACTTTTGCACTTGTATTAGTGTGGAAAAACCACTTTTCGCACTTGTGTTAGTGTTGAAAAACCACTTTTTGCACTTGTGTTAGTGTTGAAAAACCACTTTTCGCACTTGTGTTAGTGTTGAAAAACGACTTCTCGCACTTGTGTTGGTGCAGGAAACCACTTTTGCACTTGTATTAGTGTGGAAAAAAACACTTTTTGCACTTGTGATAGTGTTGAAAAACCACTTTTCGCACTTGTGTTAGTGTTGAAAAACCACTTTTCTCACTTGTGTTGGTGTAGGAAACCACTTTTGCACTTGTATTAGTGTGGAAAAACCACTTTCGCACTTGTGTTAGTGTTGAAAAACCACTTTTGCACTTGCATTAGTGTGGAAAAACCACTTTCGCACTTGTGTTGGTGCAGGAAACCACTTTTACACTTGTATTAGTGTGGAAAAAACACTTTTCGCACTTGTGTTAGTGTTGAAAAATCACTTTTCGCACGTGTGTTAGTGTTGAAAAACCACTTTTCGCACTTGTTTTAGTGTTGAAAAACCACTTTTTGCACTTGTGTTAGTGTTGAAAAACCACTTTTCGCACTTGTGTTGGTGCAGGAAACCACTTTGCACTTGTATTAGTGTGGAAAAAACACTTTTCGCACTTGTGTTAGTGTTGAAAAATCACTTTTCGCACGTGTATTAGTGTTGAAAAACCACTTTTCGCACTTGTTTTAGTGTTGAAAAACCACTTTTTGCACTTGTGTTAGTGTTGAAAAACCACTTTTCGCACCTGTGTTGGTGCAGGAAACCACTTTTGCACTTGCATTAGTGTGGAAAACCACTTTCGCACTTGTGTTAGTGTTGAAAAACCACTTTTCGCACTTGTGTTAGTGTTGAAAAACCACTTTTCGCACTTGTGTTAGTGTTGAAAAACCACTTTTCGCACTTGTGTTAGTGTAGAAAAACCACTTTTCGCACTTGTGTTGGTGCAGGAAACCACTTTTGCACTTGTATTAGTGTGGAAAAAACACTTTTTGCACTTGTGATAGTGTTGAAAAACCACTTTTCACACTTGTGTTAGTGTTGAAAAACCACTTTTCGCACTTGTGTTGGTGCAGGAAACCACTTTTGCACTTGTATTAGTGTGGAAAAACCACTTTTCGCACTTGTGTTAGTGTTGAAAAACCACTTTTCGCACTTGTGTTAGTGTTGAAAAACCACTTTTCGCACTTGTGTTAGTGTTGAAAAACCACTTTTCGCACTTGTGTTGGTGCAGGAAACCACTTTTGCACTTGTATTAGCGTGGAAAAAACACTTTTCGCACTTGTGTTAGTGTTGAAAAACCACTTTTCGCACTTGTGTTAGTGTTGAAAAACCACTTTTCGCACTTGTGTTAGTGTTGAAAAACCACTTTTTGCACTTGTGTTAGTGTTGAAAAACCACTTTTCGCACTTGTGTTGGTGCAGGAACCACTTTTGCACTTGTATTAGTGTGGAAAAAACACTTTTTGCACTTGTGGTAGTGTTGAAAAACCACTTTTCGCACTTGTGTTAGTGTTGAAAAACCACTTTTTGCACTTGTGTTGGTGCAGGAAAACACTTTTGCACTTGTATTAGTGTGGAAAAACCACTTTTCGCACTTGTGTTATTGTTGAAAAACCACTTTTTGCACTTGTGTTGGTGTTGAAAAACCACTTTTCGCAATTGTGTTGGTGCAGGAAACCACTTTTGCACTTGTATTAGTGTGGAAAAACCACTTTTCGCACTTGTGTTATTGTGGAAAAACCACTTTTCGCACTTGTGTTAGTGTTGAAAAATCACTTTTCGCACGTGTGTTAGTGTTGAAAAACCACTTTTCGCACTTGTTTTAGTGTTGAAAAACCACTTTTTGCACTTGTGTTAGTGTTGAAAAACCACTTTTCGCACTTGTGTTGGTGCAGGAAACCACTTTTGCACTTGCATTAGTGTGGAAAAACCACTTTCGCACTTGTGTTAGTGTTGAAAAATCACTTTTCGCACTTGTGTTAGTGTTGAAAAACCACTTTTCGCACTTGTGTTAGTGTGGAAAAACCACTTTTCGCACTTGTGTTGGTGTTGAAAAACCACTTTTCGCACTTGTGTTGTTGCAGGAAACCACTTTTGCACTTGTATCAGTGTGGAAAAAACACTTTTCGCACTTGTGTTAGTGTTGAAAAACCACCTTTCGCACTTGTGTTGGTTCAGGAAACCACTTTTGCACTTGTATTAGTGTGGAAAAACCACTTTTCGCACTTGTGTTAGTGTTGGAAAACCACTTTTCGCACGTGTGTTAGTGTTGAAAAACCACTTTTCGCACTTGTTTTAGTGTTGAAAAACCACTTTTTGCACTTGTGTTAGTGTTGAAAAACCACTTTTCGCACTTGTGTTGGTGCAGGAAACCACTTTTGCACTTGTATTAGTGTGGAAAAACCACTTTTCGCACTTGTGTTAGTGTTGAAAAACCACTTTTTGCACTTGTGTTAGTGTTGAAAAACCACTTTTCGCACTTGTGTTAGTGTTGAAAAACCACTTCTCGCACTTGTGTTGGTGCAGGAAACCACTTTTGCACTTGTATTAGTGTGGAAAAAACACTTTTTGCACTTGTGATAGTGTTGAAAAACCACTTTTCGCACTTGTGTTAGTGTTGAAAAACCACTTTTCTCACTTGTGTTGGTGTAGGAAACCACTTTTGCACTTGTATTAGTGTGGAAAAACCACTTTTCGCACGTGTGTTAGTGTTGAAAAACCACTTTTCGCACTTGTTTTAGTGTTGATAAACCACTTTTTGCACTTGTGTTAGTGTTGAAAAACCACTTTTCGCACTTGTGTTGGTGCAGGAAACCACTTTTGCACTTGTATTAGTGTGGAAAAAACACTTTTCGCACTTGTGTTAGTGTTGAAAAACCACTTTTCGCACTTGTGTTAGTGTTGAAAAACCACTTTTCGCACTTGTGTTGGTGCAGGAAACCACTTTTGCACTTGTATTAGTGTGGAAAAAACACTTTTTGCACTTGTGATAGTGTTGAAAAACCACTTTTCGCACTTGTGTTAGTGTTGAAAAACCACTTTTCGCACTTGTGTTGGTGCAGGAAACCACTTTTACACTTGTATTAGTGTGGAAAAACCACTTTTCGCACTTGTGTTAGTGTTGAAAAACCACTTTTCGCACTTGTGTTAGTGTTGAAAACCCACTTTTCGCACTTGTGTTGGTGCAGGAAACCACTTTTGCACTTGTATTAGTGTGGAAAAACCACTTTTCGCACCTGTGTTAGTGTTGAAAAACCACTTTTCGCACTTGTGTTAGTGTTGAAAAACCACTTTTCGCACTTGTGTTAGTGTTGAAACCCACTTTTCGCACTTGTGTTGGTGCAGGAAACCACTTTTGCACTTGTATTAGTGTGGAAAAACCACTTCGCACCTGTGTTAGTGTTGAAAAACCACTTTTCGCACTTGTGTTAGTGTTGAAAAAACCACTTTTCGCACTTATGTTAGTGTAGAAAAACCACTTTTCGCACTTGTGTTGGTGCAGGAAACCACTTTTGCACTTGTATTAGTGTGGAAAAAACACTTTTTGCACTTGTGATAGTGTTGAAAAACCACTTTTCGCACTTGTGTTAGTGTTGAAAAACCATTTTTCGCACTTGTGTTGGTGCAGGAAACCACTTTTGCACTTGTATTAGTGTGGAAAAACCACTTTTCGCACTTGTGTTAGTGTTGAAAAACCACTTTTTGCACTTGTGTTAGTGTTGAAAAACCACTTTTCGCACTTGTGTTGGTGCAGGAAACCACTTTTGCACTTGTATTAGTGTGGAAAAAACACTTTTTGCACTTGTGATAGTGTTGAAAAACCACTTTTCACACTTGTGTTAGTGTTGAAAAACCACTTTTCGCACTTGTGTTGGTGCAGGAAACCACTTTTGCACTTGTATTAGTGTGGAAAAACCACTTTTCGCACTTGTGTTAGTGTTGAAAAACCACTTTTCGCACTTGTGTTAGTGTTGAAAAACCACTTTTCGCACTTGTGTTAGTGTTGAAAAACCACTTTTTGCACTTGTGTTAGTGTTGAAAAACCACTTTTTGCACTTGTGTTGGTGCAGGAAACCACTTTTGCACTTGTATTAGTGTGGAAAAACCACTTTTCGCACGTGTGTTAGTGTTGAAAAACCACTTTTCGCACTTGTGTTAGTGTTGAAAAACCACTTTTCGCACTTGTGTTAGTGTTGAAAAACCACTTTTCGCACTTGTGTTAGTGTTGAAAAACCACTTTTCGCACTTGTGTTAGTGTTGAAAAACCACTTTTCGCACTTGTTTTAGTGTTGAAAAACCACTTTTTGCACTTGTGTTAGTGTTGAAAAACCACTTTTCGCACTTGTGTTGGTGCAGGAAACCACTTTTGCACTTGTATTAGTGTGGAAAAACCACTTTTCGCACTTGTGTTAGTGTTGAAAAACCACTTTTTGCACTTGTGTTAGTGTTGAAAAACCACTTTTCGCACTTGTGTTAGTGTTGAAAAACCACCTCTCGCACTTGTGTTGGTGCAGGAAACCACTTTTGCACTTGTATTAGTGTGGAAAAAACACTTTTTGCACTTGTGATAGTGTTGAAAAACCACTTTTCGCACTTGTGTTAGTGTTGAAAAACCACTTTTCGCACTTGTGTTGGTGCAGGAAACCACTTTTGCACTTGTATTAGTGTGGAAAAACCACTTTTCGCACTTGTGTTAGTGTTGAAAAACCACTTTTTGCACTTGTGTTAGTGTTGAAAAACCACTTTTCGCACTTGTGTTAGTGTTGAAAAACGACTTCTCGCACTTGTGTTGGTGCAGGAAACCACTTTTGCACTTGTATTAGTGTGGAAAAAAACACTTTTTGCACTTGTGATAGTGTTGAAAAACCACTTTTCGCACTTGTGTTAGTGTTGAAAAACCACTTTTCTCACTTGTGTTGGTGTAGGAAACCACTTTTGCACTTGTATTAGTGTGGAAAAACCACTTTCGCACTTGTGTTAGTGTTGAAAAACCACTTTTGCACTTGCATTAGTGTGGAAAAACCACTTTCGCACTTGTGTTGGTGCAGGAAACCACTTTTACACTTGTATTAGTGTGGAAAAAACACTTTTCGCACTTGTGTTAGTGTTGAAAAATCACTTTTCGCACGTGTGTTAGTGTTGAAAAACCACTTTTCGCACTTGTTTTAGTGTTGAAAAACCACTTTTTGCACTTGTGTTAGTGTTGAAAAACCACTTTTCGCACTTGTGTTGGTGCAGGAAACCACTTTGCACTTGTATTAGTGTGGAAAAAACACTTTTCGCACTTGTGTTAGTGTTGAAAAATCACTTTTCGCACGTGTATTAGTGTTGAAAAACCACTTTTCGCACTTGTTTTAGTGTTGAAAAACCACTTTTTGCACTTGTGTTAGTGTTGAAAAACCACTTTTCGCACCTGTGTTGGTGCAGGAAACCACTTTTGCACTTGCATTAGTGTGGAAAACCACTTTCGCACTTGTGTTAGTGTTGAAAAACCACTTTTCGCACTTGTGTTAGTGTTGAAAAACCACTTTTCGCACTTGTGTTAGTGTTGAAAAACCACTTTTCGCACTTGTGTTAGTGTAGAAAAACCACTTTTCGCACTTGTGTTGGTGCAGGAAACCACTTTTGCACTTGTATTAGTGTGGAAAAAACACTTTTTGCACTTGTGATAGTGTTGAAAAACCACTTTTCACACTTGTGTTAGTGTTGAAAAACCACTTTTCGCACTTGTGTTGGTGCAGGAAACCACTTTTGCACTTGTATTAGTGTGGAAAAACCACTTTTCGCACTTGTGTTAGTGTTGAAAAACCACTTTTCGCACTTGTGTTAGTGTTGAAAAACCACTTTTCTCACTTGTGTTGGTGTAGGAAACCACTTTTGCACTTGTATTAGTGTGGAAAAACCACTTTTCGCACGTGTGTTAGTGTTGAAAAACCACTTTTCGCACTTGTTTTAGTGTTGATAAACCACTTTTTGCACTTGTGTTAGTGTTGAAAAACCACTTTTCGCACTTGTGTTGGTGCAGGAAACCACTTTTGCACTTGTATTAGTGTGGAAAAAACACTTTTCGCACTTGTGTTAGTGTTGAAAAACCACTTTTCGCACTTGTGTTAGTGTTGAAAAACCACTTTTCGCACTTGTGTTGGTGCAGGAAACCACTTTTGCACTTGTATTAGTGTGGAAAAAACACTTTTTGCACTTGTGATAGTGTTGAAAAACCACTTTTCGCACTTGTGTTAGTGTTGAAAAACCACTTTTCGCACTTGTGTTGGTGCAGGAAACCACTTTTACACTTGTATTAGTGTGGAAAAACCACTTTTCGCACTTGTGTTAGTGTTGAAAAACCACTTTTCGCACTTGTGTTAGTGTTGAAAACCCACTTTTCGCACTTGTGTTGGTGCAGGAAACCACTTTTGCACTTGTATTAGTGTGGAAAATCCACTTTTCGCACCTGTGTTAGTGTTGAAAAACCACTTTTCGCACTTGTGTTAGTGTTGAAAAACCACTTTTCGCACTTGTGTTAGTGTTGAAACCCACTTTTCGCACTTGTGTTGGTGCAGGAAACCACTTTTGCACTTGTATTAGTGTGGAAAAACCACTTCGCACCTGTGTTAGTGTTGAAAAACCACTTTTCGCACTTGTGTTAGTGTTGAAAAAACCACTTTTCGCACTTGTGTTAGTGTAGAAAAACCACTTTTCGCACTTGTGTTGGTGCAGGAAACCACTTTTGCACTTGTATTAGTGTGGAAAAAACACTTTTTGCACTTGTGATAGTGTTGAAAAACCACTTTTCGCACTTGTGTTAGTGTTGAAAAACCATTTTTCGCACTTGTGTTGGTGCAGGAAACCACTTTTGCACTTGTATTAGTGTGGAAAAACCACTTTTCGCACTTGTGTTAGTGTTGAAAAACCACTTTTTGCACTTGTGTTAGTGTTGAAAAACCACTTTTCGCACTTGTGTTGGTGCAGGAAACCACTTTTGCACTTGTATTAGTGTGGAAAAAACACTTTTTGCACTTGTGATAGTGTTGAAAAACCACTTTTCACACTTGTGTTAGTGTTGAAAAACCACTTTTCGCACTTGTGTTGGTGCAGGAAACCACTTTTGCACTTGTATTAGTGTGGAAAAACCACTTTTCGCACTTGTGTTAGTGTTGAAAAACCACTTTTCGCACTTGTGTTAGTGTTGAAAAACCACTTTTCGCACTTGTGTTAGTGTTGAAAAACCACTTTTTGCACTTGTGTTAGTGTTGAAAAACCACTTTTTGCACTTGTGTTGGTGCAGGAAACCACTTTTGCACTTGTATTAGTGTGGAAAAACCACTTTTCGCACTTGTGTTAGTGTTGAAAAACCACTTTTCGCACTTGTGTTAGTGTTGAAAAACCACTTTTCGCACTTGTGTTAGTGTTGAAAAACCACTTTTCGCACTTGTGTTAGTGTTGAAAAACCACTTTTCGCACTTGTGTTAGTGTTGAAAAACCACTTTTCGCACTTGTTTTAGTGTTGAAAAACCACTTTTTGCACTTGTGTTAGTGTTGAAAAACCACTTTTCGCACTTGTGTTGGTGCAGGAAACCACTTTTGCACTTGTATTAGTGTGGAAAAACCACTTTTCGCACTTGTGTTAGTGTTGAAAAACCACTTTTTGCACTTGTGTTAGTGTTGAAAAACCACTTTTCGCACTTGTGTTAGTGTTGAAAAACCACCTCTCGCACTTGTGTTGGTGCAGGAAACCACTTTTGCACTTGTATTAGTGTGGAAAAAACACTTTTTGCACTTGTGATAGTGTTGAAAAACCACTTTTCGCACTTGTGTTAGTGTTGAAAAACCACTTTTCGCACTTGTGTTGGTGCAGGAAACCACTTTTGCACTTGTATTAGTGTGGAAAAACCACTTTTCGCACTTGTGTTAGTGTTGAAAAACCACTTTTTGCACTTGTGTTAGTGTTGAAAAACCACTTTTCGCACTTGTGTTAGTGTTGAAAAACGACTTCTCGCACTTGTGTTGGTGCAGGAAACCACTTTTGCACTTGTATTAGTGTGGAAAAAAACACTTTTTGCACTTGTGATAGTGTTGAAAAACCACTTTTCGCACTTGTGTTAGTGTTGAAAAACCACTTTTCTCACTTGTGTTGGTGTAGGAAACCACTTTTGCACTTGTATTAGTGTGGAAAAACCACTTTCGCACTTGTGTTAGTGTTGAAAAACCACTTTTGCACTTGCATTAGTGTGGAAAAACCACTTTCGCACTTGTGTTGGTGCAGGAAACCACTTTTGCACTTGTATTAGTGTGGAAAAAACACTTTTCGCACTTGTGTTAGTGTTGAAAAATCACTTTTCGCACGTGTGTTAGTGTTGAAAAACCACTTTTCGCACTTGTTTTAGTGTTGAAAAACCACTTTTTGCACTTGTGTTAGTGTTGAAAAACCACTTTTCGCACTTGTGTTGGTGCAGGAAACCACTTTGCACTTGTATTAGTGTGGAAAAAACACTTTTCGCACTTGTGTTAGTGTTGAAAAATCACTTTTCGCACGTGTATTAGTGTTGAAAAACCACTTTTCGCACTTGTTTTAGTGTTGAAAAACCACTTTTTGCACTTGTGTTAGTGTTGAAAAACCACTTTTCGCACCTGTGTTGGTGCAGGAAACCACTTTTGCACTTGCATTAGTGTGGAAAACCACTTTCGCACTTGTGTTAGTGTTGAAAAACCACTTTTCGCACTTGTGTTAGTGTTGAAAAACCACTTTTCGCACTTGTGTTAGTGTTGAAAAACCACTTTTCGCACTTGTGTTAGTGTAGAAAAACCACTTTTCGCACTTGTGTTGGTGCAGGAAACCACTTTTGCACTTGTATTAGTGTGGAAAAAACACTTTTTGCACTTGTGATAGTGTTGAAAAACCACTTTTCACACTTGTGTTAGTGTTGAAAAACCACTTTTCGCACTTGTGTTGGTGCAGGAAACCACTTTTGCACTTGTATTAGTGTGGAAAAACCACTTTTCGCACTTGTGTTAGTGTTGAAAAACCACTTTTCGCACTTGTGTTAGTGTTGAAAAACCACTTTTCGCACTTGTGTTAGTGTTGAAAAACCACTTTTCGCACTTGTGTTGGTGCAGGAAACCACTTTTGCACTTGTATTAGCGTGGAAAAAACACTTTTCGCACTTGTGTTAGTGTTGAAAAACCACTTTTCGCACTTGTGTTAGTGTTGAAAAACCACTTTTCGCACTTGTGTTAGTGTTGAAAAACCACTTTTTGCACTTGTGTTAGTGTTGAAAAACCACTTTTCGCACTTGTGTTGGTGCAGGAACCACTTTTGCACTTGTATTAGTGTGGAAAAAACACTTTTTGCACTTGTGATAGTGTTGAAAAACCACTTTTCGCACTTGTGTTAGTGTTGAAAAACCACTTTTTGCACTTGTGTTGGTGCAGGAAACCACTTTTGCACTTGTATTAGTGTGGAAAAACCACTTTTCGCACTTGTGTTATTGTTGAAAAACCACTTTTTGCACTTGTGTTGGTGTTGAAAAACCACTTTTCGCAATTGTGTTGGTGCAGGAAACCACTATTGCACTTGTATTAGTGTGGAAAAACCACTTTTCGCACTTGTGTTATTGTGGAAAAACCACTTTTCGCACTTGTGTTAGTGTTGAAAAATCACTTTTCGCACGTGTGTTAGTGTTGAAAAACCACTTTTCGCACTTGTTTTAGTGTTGAAAAACCACTTTTTGCACTTGTGTTAGTGTTGAAAAACCACTTTTCGCACTTGTGTTGGTGCAGGAAACCACTTTTGCACTTGCATTAGTGTGGAAAAACCACTTTCGCACTTGTGTTAGTGTTGAAAAATCACTTTTCGCACTTGTGTTAGTGTTGAAAAACCACTTTTCGCACTTGTGTTAGTGTGGGAAAACCACTTTTCGCACTTGTGTTGGTGTTGAAAAACCACTTTTCGCACTTGTGTTGTTGCAGGAAACCACTTTTGCACTTGTATCAGTGTGGAAAAAACACTTTTCGCACTTGTGTTAGTGTTGAAAAACCACCTTTCGCACTTGTGTTGGTTCAGGAAACCACTTTTGCACTTGTATTAGTGTGGAAAAACCACTTTTCGCACTTGTGTTAGTGTTGGAAAACCACTTTTCGCACGTGTGTTAGTGTTGAAAAACCACTTTTCGCACTTGTTTTAGTGTTGAAAAACCACTTTTTGCACTTGTGTTAGTGTTGAAAAACCACTTTTCGCACTTGTGTTGGTGCAGGAAACCACTTTTGCACTTGTATTAGTGTGGAAAAACCACTTTTCGCACTTGTGTTAGTGTTGAAAAACCACTTTTTGCACTTGTGTTAGTGTTGAAAAACCACTTTTCGCACTTGTGTTAGTGTTGAAAAACCACTTCTCGCACTTGTGTTGGTGCAGGAAACCACTTTTGCACTTGTATTAGTGTGGAAAAAACACTTTTTGCACTTGTGATAGTGTTGAAAAACCACTTTTCGCACTTGTGTTAGTGTTGAAAAACCACTTTTCTCACTTGTGTTGGTGTAGGAAACCACTTTTGCACTTGTATTAGTGTGGAAAAACCACTTTTCGCACGTGTGTTAGTGTTGAAAAACCACTTTTCGCACTTGTTTTAGTGTTGATAAACCACTTTTTGCACTTGTGTTAGTGTTGAAAAACCACTTTTCGCACTTGTGTTGGTGCAGGAAACCACTTTTGCACTTGTATTAGTGTGGAAAAAACACTTTTCGCACTTGTGTTAGTGTTGAAAAACCACTTTTCGCACTTGTGTTAGTGTTGAAAAACCACTTTTCGCACTTGTGTTGGTGCAGGAAACCACTTTTGCACTTGTATTAGTGTGGAAAAAACACTTTTTGCACTTGTGATAGTGTTGAAAAACCACTTTTCGCACTTGTGTTAGTGTTGAAAAACCACTTTTCGCACTAGTGTTGGTGCAGGAAACCACTTTTACACTTGTATTAGTGTGGAAAAACCACTTTTCGCACTTGTGTTAGTGTTGAAAAACCACTTTTCGCACTTGTGTTAGTGTTGAAAACCCACTTTTCGCACTTGTGTTGGTGCAGGAAACCACTTTTGCACTTGTATTAGTGTGGAAAAACCACTTTTCGCACCTGTGTTAGTGTTGAAAAACCACTTTTCGCACTTGTGTTAGTGTTGAAAAACCACTTTTCGCACTTGTGTTAGTGTTGAAACCCACTTTTCGCACTTGTGTTGGTGCAGGAAACCACTTTTGCACTTGTATTAGTGTGGAAAAACCACTTCGCACCTGTGTTAGTGTTGAAAAACCACTTTTCGCACTTGTGTTAGTGTTGAAAAACCACTTTTCGCACTTGTGTTAGTGTAGAAAAACCACTTTTCGCACTTGTGTTGGTGCAGGAAACCACTTTTGCACTTGTATTAGTGTGGAAAAAACACTTTTTGCACTTGTGATAGTGTTGAAAAACCACTTTTCGCACTTGTGTTAGTGTTGAAAAACCATTTTTCGCACTTGTGTTGGTGCAGGAAACCACTTTTGCACTTGTATTAGTGTGGAAAACCACTTTTCGCACTTGTGTTAGTGTTGAAAAACCACTTTTTGCACTTGTGTTAGTGTTGAAAAACCACTTTTCGCACTTGTGTTGGTGCAGGAAACCACTTTTGCACTTGTATTAGTGTGGAAAAAACACTTTTTGCACTTGTGATAGTGTTGAAAAACCACTTTTCACACTTGTGTTAGTGTTGAAAAACCACTTTTCGCACTTGTGTTGGTGCAGCAAACCACTTTTGCACTTGTATTAGTGTGGAAAAACCACTTTTCGCACTTGTGTTAGTGTTGAAAAACCACTTTTCGCACTTGTGTTAGTGTTGAAAAACCACTTTTCGCACTTGTGTTAGTGTTGAAAAACCACTTTTTGCACTTGTGTTAGTGTTGAAAAACCACTTTTCGCACTTGTGTTGGTGCAGGAAACCACTTTTGCACTTGTATTAGTGTGGAAAAACCACTTTTCGCACTTGTGTTAGTGTTGAAAAACCACTTTTCGCACTTGTGTTAGTGTTGAAAAACCACTTTTCGCACTTGTGTTAGTGTTGAAAAACCACTTTTCGCACTTGTGTTAGTGTTGAAAAACCACTTTTCGCACTTGTTTTAGTGTTGAAAAACCACTTTTTGCACTTGTGTTAGTGTTGAAAAACCACTTTTCGCACTTGTGTTGGTGCAGGAAACCACTTTTGCACTTGTATTAGTGTGGAAAAACCACTTTTCGCACTTGTGTTAGTGTTGAAAAACCACTTTTTGCACTTGTGTTAGTGTTGAAAAACCACTTTTCGCACTTGTGTTAGTGTTGAAAAACCACTTCTCGCACTTGTGTTGGTGCAGGAAACCACTTTTGCACTTGTATTAGTGTGGAAAAAACACTTTTTGCACTTGTGATAGTGTTGAAAAACCACTTTTCGCACTTGTGTTAGTGTTGAAAAACCACTTTTCTCACTTGTGTTGGTGTAGGAAACCACTTTTGCACTTGTATTAGTGTGGAAAAACCACTTTTCGCACGTGTGTTAGTGTTGAAAAACCACTTTTCGCACTTGTTTTAGTGTTGATAAACCACTTTTTGCACTTGTGTTAGTGTTGAAAAACCACTTTTCGCACTTGTGTTGGTGCAGGAAACCACTTTTGCACTTGTATTAGTGTGGAAAAAACACTTTTCGCACTTGTGTTAGTGTTGAAAAACCACTTTTCGCACTTGTGTTAGTGTTGAAAAACCACTTTTCGCACTTGTGTTGGTGCAGGAAACCACTTTTGCACTTGTATTAGTGTGGAAAAACCACTTTTCGCACTTGTGTTAATGTTGAAAAACCACTTTTCGCATTTGTGTTAGTGTTGAAAAACCACTTTTCGCACTTGTGTTAGTGTGGAAAAACCACTTTTCGCACTTGTGTTGGTGTTGAAAAACCACTTTTCGCACTTGTGTTGTTGCAGGAAACCACTTTTGCACTTGTATTAGTGTGGAAAAAATACTTTTCGCACTTGTGTTAGTGTTGAAAAACCACTTTCGCACTTGTGTTGGTGCAGGAAACCACTTTTGCACTTGTATTAGTGTGGAAAAACCACTTTTCGCACTTGCATTAGTGTTGAAAAACCACTTTTCGCACATGTGTTAGTGTTGAAAAAACACTTTTCGCACATGTGTTAGTGTTGAAAAACCACTTTTTCGCACTTGTTTTAGTGTTGAAAAACCACTTTTTGCACTTGTGTTAGTGTTGAAAAACCACTTTTCGCACTTGTGTTGGTGCAGGAAACCACTTTTGCACTTGTATTAGTGTGGAAAAACCACTTTTCGCACTTGTGTTAGTGTTGAAAAACCACTTTTTGCACTTGTGTTAGTGTTGAAAAACCACTTTTCGCACTTGTGTTAGTGTTGAAAAACGACTCCTCGCACTTGTGTTGGTGCAGGAAACCACTTTTGCACTTGTATTAGTGTGGAAAAAAACACTTTTTGCACTTGTGATAGTGTTGAAAAACCACTTTTCGCACTTGTGTTAGTGTTGAAAAACCACTTTTCTCACTTGTGTTGGTGTAGGAAACCACTTTTGCACTTGTATTAGTGTGGAAAAACCACTTTTCGCACTTGTGTTAGTGTTGAAAAACCACTTTTCGCACGTGTGTTAGTGTTGAAAAACCACTTTTCGCACTTGTTTTAGTGTTGAAAAACCACTTTTTGCACTTGTGTTAGTGTTGAAAAACCACTTTTCGCACTTGTGTTGGTGCAGGAAACCACTTTTGCACTTGCATTAGTGTGGAAAAACCACTTTCGCACTTGTGTTAGTGTTGAAAAACCACTTTCGCACTTGTGTTAGTGTTGAAAAACCACTTTTCGCACTTGTGTTAGTGTGGAAAAACCACTTTTTGCACTTGTGTTGGTGCAGGAAACCACTTTTGCACTTGTATTAGTGTGGAAAAAACACTTTTCGCAATTGTGTTAGTGTTGAAAAACCACTTTTCGCACTTGTGTTAGTGTTGAAAAACCACTTTTCGCACTTGTGTTAGTGTTGAAAAACCACTTTTTGCACTTGTGTTAGTGTTGAAAAACCACTTTTCGCACTTGTGTTGGTGCAGGAAACCACTTTTGCACTTGTATTAGTGTGGAAAAAACACTTTTTGCACTTGTGATAGTGTTGAAAAACCACTTTTCGCACTTGTGTTAGTGTTGAAAACCCACTTTTCGCACTTGTGTTGGTGCAGGACACCACTTTTGCACTTGTATTAGTGTGGAAAAACCACTTTTCGCACCTGTGTTAGTGTTGAAAAACCACTTTTCGCACTTGTGTTAGTGTTGAAAAACCACTTTTCGCACTTGTGTTAGTGTTGAAACCCACTTTTCGCACTTGTGTTGGTGCAGGAAACCACTTTTGCACTTGTATTAGTGTGGAAAAACCACTTCGCACCTGTGTTAGTGTTGAAAAACCACTTTTCGCACTTGTGTTAGTGTTGAAAAACCACTTTTCGCACTTGTGTTAGTGTAGAAAAACCACTTTTCGCACTTGTGTTGGTGCAGGAAACCACTTTTGCACTTGTATTAGTGTGGAAAAAACACTTTTTGCACTTGTGATAGCGTTGAAAAACCACTTTTCGCACTTGTGTTAGTGTTGAAAAACCATTTTTCGCACTTGTGTTGGTGCAGGAAACCACTTTTGCACTTGTATTAGTGTGGAAAACCACTTTTCGCACTTGTGTTAGTGTTGAAAAACCACTTTTTGCACTTGTGTTAGTGTTGAAAAACCACTTTTCGCACTTGTGTTGGTGCAGGAAACCACTTTTGCACTTGCATTAGTGTGGAAAAAACACTTTTTGCACTTGTGATAGTGTTGAAAAACCACTTTTCACACTTGTGTTAGTGTTGAAAAACCACTTTTCGCACTTGTGTTGGTGCAGGAAACCACTTTTGCACTTGTATTAGTGTGGAAAAACCACTTTTCGCACTTGTGTTAGTGTTGAAAAACCACTTTTCGCACTTGTGTTAGTGTTGAAAAACCACTTTTCGCACTTGTGTTAGTGTTGAAAAACCACTTTTTGCACTTGTGTTAGTGTTGAAAAACCACTTTTCGCACTTGTGTTGGTGCAGGAAACCACTTTTGCACTTGTATTAGTGTGGAAAAACCACTTTTCGCACTTGTGTTAGTGTTGAAAAACCACTTTTCGCACTTGTGTTAGTGTTGAAAAACCACTTTTCGCACTTGTGTTAGTGTTGAAAAACCACTTTTCGCACTTGTGTTAGTGTTGAAAAACCACTTTTCGCACTTGTTTTAGTGTTGAAAAACCACTTTTTGCACTTGTGTTAGTGTTGAAAAACCACTTTTCGCACTTGTGTTGGTGCAGGAAACCACTTTTGCACTTGTGTTAGTGTTGAAAAACCACTTTTTGCACTTGTATTAGTGTGGAAAAACCACTTTTCGCACTTGTGTTAGTGTTGAAAAACCACTTTTTGCACTTGTGTTAGTGTTGAAAAACCACTTTTCGCACTTGTGTTGGTGCAGGAAACCACTTTCGCACTTGTTTTAGTGTTGAAAAACCACTTTTTGCACTTGTATTAGTGTGGAAAAACCACTTTTCGCACTTGTGTTAGTGTTGAAAAACCACTTTTTGCACTTGTGTTAGTGTTGAAAAACCACTTTTCGCACTTGTGTTAGTGTTGAAAAACCACTCTCGCACTTGTGTTGGTGCAGGAAAACACTTTTGCACTTGTATTAGTGTGGAAAAAACACTTTTTGCACTTGTGATAGTGTTGAAAAACCACTTTTCGCACTTGTGTTAGTGTTGAAAAACCACTTTTCTCAGTTGTGTTGGTGTAGGAAACCACTTTTGCACTTGTATTAGTGTGGAAAAACCACTTTTCGCACGTGTGTTAGTGTTGAAAAACCACTTTTCGCACTTGTTTTAGTGTTGATAAACCACTTTTTGCACTTGTGTTAGTGTTGAAAAACCACTTTTCGCACTTGTGTTGGTGCAGGAAACCACTTTTGCACTTGTATTAGTGTGGAAAAAACACTTTTCGCACTTGTGTTAGTGTTGAAAAACCACTTTTCGCACTTGTGTTAGTGTTGAAAAACCACTTTTCGCACTTGTGTTGGTGCAGGAAACCACTTTTGCACTTGTATTAGTGTGGAAAAACCACTTTTCGCACTTGTGTTAATGTTGAAAAACCACTTTTCGCATTTGTGTTAGTGTTGAAAAACCACTTTTCGCACTTGTGTTAGTGTGGAAAAACCACTTTTCGCACTTGTGTTGGTGTTGAAAAACCACTTTTCGCACTTGTGTTGTTGCAGGAAACCACTTTTGCACTTGTATTAGTGTGGAAAAAACACTTTTCGCACTTGTGTTAGTGTTGAAAAACCACTTTCGCACTTGTGTTGGTGCAGGAAACCACTTTTGCACTTGTATTAGTGTGGAAAAACCACTTTTCGCACTTGCATTAGTGTTGAAAAACCACTTTTCGCACATGTGTTAGTGTTGAAAAAACACTTTTCGCACATGTGTTAGTGTTGAAAAACCACTTTTCGCACTTGTTTTAGTGTTGAAAAACCACTTTTTGCACTTGTGTTAGTGTTGAAAAACCACTTTTCGCACTTGTGTTGGTGCAGGAAACCACTTTTGCACTTGTATTAGTGTGGAAAAACCACTTTTCGCACTTGTGTTAGTGTTGAAAAACCACTTTTTGCACTTGTGTTAGTGTTGAAAAACCACTTTTCGCACTTGTGTTAGTGTTGAAAAACGACTTCTCGCACTTGTGTTGGTGCAGGAAACCACTTTTGCACTTGTATTAGTGTGGAAAAAAACACTTTTTGCACTTGTGATAGTGTTGAAAAACCACTTTTCGCACTTGTGTTAGTGTTGAAAAACCACTTTTCTCACTTGTGTTGGTGTAGGAAACCACTTTTGCACTTGTATTAGTGTGGAAAAACCACTTTTCGCACTTTGTGTTAGTGTTGAAAAACCACTTTTCGCACGTGTGTTAGTGTTGAAAAACCACTTTTCGCACTTGTTTTAGTGTTGAAAAACCACTTTTTGCACTTGTGTTAGTGTTGAAAAACCACTTTTCGCACTTGTGTTGGTGCAGGAAACCACTTTTGCACTTGCATTAGTGTGGAAAAACCACTTTCGCACTTGTGTTAGTGTTGAAAAACCACTTTCGCACTTGTGTTAGTGTTGAAAAACCACTTTTCGCACTTGTGTTAGTGTGGAAAAACCACTTTTTGCACTTGTGTTGGTGCAGGAAACCACTTTTGCACTTGTATTAGTGTGGAAAAAACACTTTTCGCAATTGTGTTAGTGTTGAAAAACCACTTTTCGCACTTGTGTTAGTGTTGAAAAACCACTTTTCGCACTTGTGTTAGTGTTGAAAAACCACTTTTTGCACTTGTGTTAGTGTTGAAAAACCACTTTTCGCACTTGTGTTGGTGCAGGAAACCACTTTTGCACTTGTATTAGTGTGGAAAAAAACACTTTTTGCACTTGTGATAGTGTTGAAAAACCACTTTTCGCACTTGTGTTAGTGTTGAAAAACCACTTTTCGCACTTGTGTTGGTGCAGGAAACCACTTTTGCACTTGTATTAGTGTGGAAAAAACACTTTTTGCACTTGTGTTATTGTTGAAAAACCACTTTTCGCACTTGTGTTAGTGTTGAAAAACCACTTTTCGCACTTGTGTTGGTGCAGGAAACCACTTTTGCACTTGTATTAGTGTGGAAAAACCACTTTTCGCACTTGTGTTAGTGTTGAAAAAACACTTTTCGCACTTGTTTTAGTGTTGAAACACCACTTTTTGCACTTGTGTTAATGTTGAAAAACCACTTTTCGCACTTGTGTTGGTGCAGGAAACCACTTTTGCACTTGCATTAGTGTGGAAAAACCACTTTCGCACTTGTGTTAGTGTTGAAAAACCACTTTTCGCACTTGTGTTAGTGTTGAAAAACCACTTTTAGCACTTGTGTTAGTGTGGAAAAACCACTTTTTGCACTTGTGTTGGTGCAGGAAACCACTTTTGCACTTGTATTAGTGTGGAAAAAACACTTTTCGCACTTGTGTTAGTGTTGAAAAAACACTTTTCGCACTTGTGTTAGTGTTGAAAAACCACTTTTCGCACTTGTGTTAGTGTTGAAAAACCACTTTTTGCATTTGTGTTAGTGTTGAAAAACCACTTTTCGCACTTGTGTTGGTGCAGGAAACCACTTTTGCACTTGTATTAGTGTGGAAAAAACACTTTTTGCACTTGTGTTAGTGTTGAAAAACCACTTTTCGCACTTGTGTTGGTGTAGGAAACCACTTTTGCACTTGTATTAGTGTGGAAAAACCACTTTTCGCACTTGTGTTATTGTTGAAAAACCACTTTTTGCACTTGTGTTAGTGTTGAAAAACCACTTTTCGCACTTGTGTTGGTGCAGGAAACCACTTTTGCACTTGTATTAGTGTGGAAAAAACACTTTTCGCACTTGTGTTAGTGTTGAAAAATCACTTTTCGCACGTGTGTTAGTGTTGAAAAACCACTTTTCGCACTTGTTTTAGTGTTGAAAAACCACTTTTTGCACTTGTGTTAGTGTTGAAAAACCACTTTTCGCACCTGTGTTGGTGCAGGAAACCACTTTTGCACTTGCATTAGTGTGGAAACCACTTTCGCACTTGTGTTAGTGTTGAAAAACCACTTTTCGCACTTGTGTTAGTGTTGAAAAACCACTTTTCGCACTTGTGTTAGTGTTGAAAAACCACTTTTCGCACTTGTGTTAGTGTAGAAAAACCACTTTTCGCACTTGTGTTGGTGCAGGAAACCACTTTTGCACTTGTATTAGTGTGGAAAAAACACTTTTTACACTTGTGATAGTGTTGAAAAACCACTTTTCACACTTGTGTTAGTGTTGAAAAACCACTTTTCGCACTTGTGTTGGTGCAGGAAACCACTTTTGCACTTGTATTAGTGTGGAAAAACCACTTTTCGCACTTGTGTTAGTGTTGAAAAACCACTTTTCGCACTTGTGTTAGTGTTGAAAAACCACTTTTCGCACTTGTGTTAGTGTTGAAAAACCACTTTTTGCACTTGTGTTGGTGCAGGAAACCACTTTTGCACTTGTATTAGCGTGGAAAAAACACTTTTCGCACTTGTGTTAGTGTTGAAAAACCACTTTTCGCACTTGTGTTAGTGTTGAAAAACCACTTTTCGCACTTGTGTTAGTGTTGAAAAACCACTTTTTGCACTTGTGTTAGTGTTGAAAAACCACTTTTCGCACTTGTGTTGGTGCAGGAACCACTTTTGCACTTGTATTAGTGTGGAAAAAACACTTTTTGCACTTGTGATAGTGTTGAAAAACCACTTTTCGCACTTGTGTTAGTGTTGAAAAACCACTTTTTGCACTTGTGTTAGTGTTGAAAAACCACTTTTCGCACTTGTGTTGGTGCAGGAACCACTTTTGCACTTGTATTAGTGTGGAAAAAACACTTTTTGCACTTGTGATAGTGTTGAAAAAACCACTTTTCGCACTTGTGTTAGTGTTGAAAAACCACTTTTTGCACTTGTGTTGGTGCAGGAAACCACTTTTGCACTTGTATTAGTGTGGAAAAACCACTTTTTGCACTTGTGTTAGTGTTGAAAAACCACTTTTCGCAATTGTGTTGGTGCAGGAAACCACTTTTGCACTTGTATTAGTGTGGAAAAACCACTTTTCGCACTTGTGTTATTGTGGAAAAACCACTTTTCGCACTTGTGTTAGTGTTGAAAAATCACTTTTCGCACGTGTGTTTGTGTTGAAAAACCACTTTTCCACTTGTGTTAGTGTTGAAAAATCACTTTTCGCACTTGTGTTAGTGTTGAAAAACCACTTTTCGCACTTGTGTTAGTGTGGAAAAACCACTTTTCGCACTTGTGTTGGTGTTGAAAAACCACTTTTCGCACTTGTGTTGTTGCAGGAAACCACTTTTGCACTTGTATCAGTGTGGAAAAAACACTTTTCGCACTTGTGTTAGTGTTGAAAAACCACCTTTCGCACTTGTGTTGGTTCAGGAAACCACTTTTGCACTTGTATTAGTGTGGAAAAACTACTTTTCGCACTTGTGTTAGTGTTGGAAAACCACTTTTCGCACGTGTGTTAGTGTTGAAAAACCACTTTTCGCACTTGTTTTAGTGTTGAAAAACCACTTTTTGCACTTGTGTTAGTGTTGAAAAACCACTTTTCGCACTTGTGTTAGTGTTGAAAAACCACTTTTCGCACTTGTGTTAGTGTTGAAAACCCACTTTTCGCACTTGTGTTGGTGCAGGAAACCACTTTTGCACTTGTATTAGTGTGGAAAAACCACTTCGCACCTGTGTTAGTGTTGAAAAACCACTTTTCGCACTTGTGTTCGTGTTGAAAAACCACTTTTCGCACTTGTGTTAGTGTAGAAAAACCACTTTTCGCACTTGTGTTGGTGCAGGAAACCACTTTTGCACTTGTATTAGTGTGGAAAAAACACTTTTTGCACTTGTGATAGTGTTGAAAAACCACTTTTCGCACTTGTGTTAGTGTTGAAAAACCATTTTTCGCACTTGTGTTGGTGCAGGAAACCACTTTTGCACTTGTATTAGTGTGGAAAAACCACTTTTCGCACTTGTGTTAGTGTTGAAAAACCACTTTTTGCACTTGTGTTAGTGTTGAAAAACCACTTTTCGCACTTGTGTTGGTGCAGGAAACCACTTTTGCACTTGTATTAGTGTGGAAAAAACACTTTTTGCACTTGTGATAGTGTTGAAAAACCACTTTTCACACTTGTGTTAGTGTTGAAAAACCACTTTTCGCACTTGTGTTGGTGCAGGAAACCACTTTTGCACTTGTATTAGTGTGGAAAAACCACTTTTCGCACTTGTGTTAGTGTTGAAAAACCACTTTTCGCACTTGTGTTAGTGTTGAAAAACCACTTTTCGCACTTGTGTTAGTGTTGAAAAACCACTTTTTGCACTTGTGTTAGTGTTGAAAAACCACTTTTCGCACTTGTGTTGGTGCAGGAAACCACTTTTGCACTTGTATTAGTGTGGAAAAAACACTTTTCGCACTTGTGTTAGTGTTGAAAAACCACTTTTCGCACTTGTGTTAGTGTTGAAAAACCACTTTTCGCACTTGTGTTAGTGTTGAAAAACCACTTTTTGCACTTGTGTTAGTGTTGAAAAACCACTTTTTGCACTTGTGTTAGTGTTGAAAAACCACTTTTCGCACTTGCGTTGGTGCAGGATACCACTTTTGCACTTGTATTAGTGTGGAAAAAACACTTTTTGCACTTGTGATAGTGTTGAAAAACCACTTTTCGCACTTGTGTTAGTGTTGAAAAACCACTTTTCGCACTTGTGTTTGTGCAGGAAACCACTTTTGCACTTGTATTAGTGTGGAAAAACCACTTTTCGCACTTGTGTTATTGTTGAAAAACCACTTTTTGCACTTGTGTTAGTGTTGAAAAACCACTTTTCGCACTTGTGTTGGTGCAGGAAACCACTTTTGCACTTGTATTAGTGTGGAGAAACCACTTTTTGCACTTGTGTTAGTGTTGAAAAACCACTTTTCGCACTTGTTTTAGTGTTGAAAAACCACTTTTTGCACTTGTGTTAGTGTTGAAAAACCACTTTTCGCACTTGTGTTGGTGCAGGAAACCACTTTTGCACTTGCATTAGTGTGGAAAAACCATTTTCGCACTTGTGTTAGTGTTGAAAAACCACTTTTCGCACTTGTGTTAGTGTTGAAAAACCACTTTTCGCACTTGTGTTAGTGTGGAAAAACCACTTTTCGCACTTGTGTTGGTGTTGAAAAACCACTTTTCGCACTTGTGTTGTTGCAGGAAACCACATTTGCACTTGTATTAGTGTGGAAAAAACACTTTTCGCACTTGTGTTAGTGTTGAAAAACCACCTTTCGCACTTGTGTTGGTGCAGGAAACCACTTTTGCACTTGTATTAGTGTGGAAAAACCACTTTTCGCACTTGCGTTAGTGTTGAAAAACCACTTTTCGCACATGTGTTAGTGTTGAAAAAACACTTTTCGCACATGTGTTAGTGTTGAAAAACCACTTTTCGCACTTGTTTTAGTGTTGAAAAACCACTTTTTGCACTTGTGTTAGTGTTGAAAAACCACTTTTCGCACTTGTGTTGGTGCAGGAAACCACTTTTGCACTTGTATTAGTGTGGAAAAACCACTTTTCGCACTTGTGTTAGTGTTGAAAAACCACTTTTTGCACTTGTGTTAGTGTTGAAAAACCACTTTTCGCACTTGTGTTAGTGTTGAAAAACGACCTCTCGCACTTGTGTTGGTGCAGGAAACCACTTTTGCACTTGTATTAGTGTGGAAAAAAACACTTTTTGCACTTGTGATAGTGTTGAAAAACCACTTTTCGCACTTGTGTTAGTGTTGAAAAACCACTTTTCTCACTTGTGTTGGTGTAGGAAACCACTTTTGCACTTGTATTAGTGTGGAAAAACCACTTTTCGCACTTGTGTTAGTGTTGAAAAACCACTTTTCGCACGTGTGTTAGTGTTGAAAAACCACTTTTCGCACTTGTTTTAGTGTTGAAAAACCACTTTTTGCACTTGTGTTAGTGTTGAAAAACCACTTTTCGCACTTGTGTTGGTGCAGGAAACCACTTTTGCACTTGCATTAGTGTGGAAAAACCACTTTCGCACTTGTGTTAGTGTTGAAAAACCACTTTCGCACTTGTGTTAGTGTTGAAAAACCACTTTTCGCACTTGTGTTAGTGTGGAAAAACCACTTTTTGCACTTGTGTTGGTGCAGGAAACCACTTTTGCACTTGTATTAGTGTGGAAAAAACACTTTTCGCAATTGTGTTAGTGTTGAAAAACCACTTTTCGCACTTGTGTTAGTGTTGAAAAACCACTTTTTGCACTTGTGTTAGTGTTGAAAAACCACTTTTCGCACTTGTGTTGGTGCAGGAAACCACTTTTGCACTTGTATTAGTGTGGAAAAAACACTTTTTGCACTTGTGATAGTGTTGAAAAACCACTTTTCGCACTTGTGTTAGTGTTGAAAAACCACTTTTCGCACTTGTGTTGGTGCAGGAAACCACTTTTGCACTTGTATTAGTGTGGAAAAACCACTTTTTGCACTTGTGTTATTGTTGAAAAACCACTTTTCGCACTTGTGTTAGTGTTGAAAAACCACTTTTCGCACTTGTGTTGGTGCAGGAAACCACTTTTGCACTTGTATTAGTGTGGAAAAACCACTTTTCGCACTTGCGTTAGTGTTGAAAAACCACTTTTCGCACATGTGTTAGTGTTGAAAAAACACTTTTCGCACATGTGTTAGTGTTGAAAAACCACTTTTCGCACTTGTTTTAGTGTTGAAAAACCACTTTTTGCACTTGTGTTAGTGTTGAAAAACCACTTTTCGCACTTGTGTTGGTGCAGGAAACCACTTTTGCACTTGTATTAGTGTGGAAAAACCACTTTTCGCACTTGTGTTAGTGTTGAAAAACCACTTTTTGCACTTGTGTTAGTGTTGAAAAACCACTTTTCGCACTTGTGTTAGTGTTGAAAAACGACTCCTCGCACTTGTGTTGGTGCAGGAAACCACTTTTGCACTTGTATTAGTGTGGAAAAAAACACTTTTTGCACTTGTGATAGTGTTGAAAAACCACTTTTCGCACTTGTGTTAGTGTTGAAAAACCACTTTTCTCACTTGTGTTGGTGTAGGAAACCACTTTTGCACTTGTATTAGTGTGGAAAAACCACTTTTCGCACTTGTGTTAGTGTTGAAAAACCACTTTTCGCACGTGTGTTAGTGTTGAAAAACCACTTTTCGCACTTGTTTTAGTGTTGAAAAACCACTTTTTGCACTTGTGTTAGTGTTGAAAAACCACTTTTCGCACTTGTGTTGGTGCAGGAAACCACTTTTGCACTTGCATTAGTGTGGAAAAACCACTTTCGCACTTGTGTTAGTGTTGAAAAACCACTTTCGCACTTGTGTTAGTGTTGAAAAACCACTTTTCGCACTTGTGTTAGTGTGGAAAAACCACTTTTTGCACTTGTGTTGGTGCAGGAAACCACTTTTGCACTTGTATTAGTGTGGAAAAAACACTTTTCGCAATTGTGTTAGTGTTGAAAAACCACTTTTCGCACTTGTGTTAGTGTTGAAAAACCACTTTTCGCACTTGTGTTAGTGTTGAAAAACCACTTTTTGCACTTGTGTTAGTGTTGAAAAACCACTTTTCGCACTTGTGTTGGTGCAGGAAACCACTTTTGCACTTGTATTAGTGTGGAAAAAACACTTTTTGCACTTGTGATAGTGATGAAAAACCACTTTTCGCACTTGTGTTAGTGTTGAAAAACCACTTTTCGCACTTGTGTTGGTGCAGGAAACCACTTTTGCACTTGTATTAGTGTGGAAAAACCACTTTTTGCACTTGTGTTATTGTTGAAAAACCACTTTTCGCACTTGTGTTAGTGTTGAAAAACCACTTTTCGCACTTGTGTTGGTGCAGGAAACCACTTTTGCACTTGTATTAGTGTGGAAAAACCACTTTTCGCACTTGTGTTAGTGTTGAAAAAACACTTTTCGCACTTGTTTTAGTGTTGAAACACCACTTTTTGCACTTGTGTTAATGTTGAAAAACCACTTTTCGCACTTGTGTTGGTGCAGGAAACCACTTTTGCACTTGCATTAGTGTGGAAAAACCACTTTCGCACTTGTGTTAGTGTTGAAAAACCACTTTTCGCACTTGTGTTGGTGCAGGAAACCACTTTTGCACTTGCATTAGTGTGGAAAAAACACTTTTTGCACTTGTGATAGTGATGAAAAACCACTTTTCGCACTTGTGTTAGTGTTGAAAAACCACTTTTCGCACTTGTGTTGGTGCAGGAAACCACTTTTGCACTTGCATTAGTGTGGAAAAACCACTTTCGCACTTGTGTTAGTGTTGAAAAACCACTTTCGCACTTGTGTTAGTGTTGAAAAACCACTTTTCGCACTTGTGTTAGTGTGGAAAAACCACTTTTTGCACTTGTGTTGGTGCAGGAAACCACTTTTGCACTTGTATTAGTGTGGAAAAAACACTTTTCGCAATTGTGTTAGTGTTGAAAAACCACTTTTCGCACTTGTGTTAGTGTTGAAAAACCACTTTTCGCACTTGTGTTAGTGTTGAAAAACCACTTTTTGCACTTGTGTTAGTGTTGAAAAACCACTTTTCGCACTTGTGTTGGTGCAGGAAACCACTTTTGCACTTGTATTAGTGTGGAAAAAACACTTTTTGCACTTGTGATAGTGATGAAAAACCACTTTTCGCACTTGTGTTAGTGTTGAAAAACCACTTTTCGCACTTGTGTTGGTGCAGGAAACCACTTTTGCACTTGTATTAGTGTGGAAAAACCACTTTTTGCACTTGTGTTATTGTTGAAAAACCACTTTTCGCACTTGTGTTAGTGTTGAAAAACCACTTTTCGCACTTGTGTTGGTGCAGGAAACCACTTTTGCACTTGTATTAGTGTGGAAAAACCACTTTTCGCACTTGTGTTAGTGTTGAAAAAACACTTTTCGCACTTGTTTTAGTGTTGAAACACCACTTTTTGCACTTGTGTTAATGTTGAAAAACCACTTTTCGCACTTGTGTTGGTGCAGGAAACCACTTTTGCACTTGCATTAGTGTGGAAAAACCACTTTCGCACTTGTGTTAGTGTTGAAAAACCACTTTTCGCACTTGTGTTGGTGCAGGAAACCACTTTTGCACTTGCATTAGTGTGGAAAAACCACTTTCGCACTTGTGTTAGTGTTGAAAAACCACTTTCGCACTTGTGTTAGTGTTGAAAAACCACTTTTCGCACTTGTGTTAGTGTGGAAAAACCACTTTTTGCACTTGTGTTGGTGCAGGAAACCACTTTTGCACTTGCATTAGTGTGGAAAAAACACTTTTCGCAATTGTGTTAGTGTTGAAAAACCACTTTTCGCACTTGTGTTAGTGTTGAAAAACCACTTTTTGCACTTGTGTTAGTGTTGAAAAACCACTTTTCGCACTTGTGTTGGTGCAGGAAACCACTTTTGCACTTGTATTAGTGTGGAAAAAACACTTTTTGCACTTGTGATAGTGTTGAAAAACCACTTTTCGCACTTGTGTTAGTGTTGAAAAACCACTTTTCGCACTTGTGTTGGTGCAGGAAACCACTTTTGCACTTGTATTAGTGTGGAAAAACCACTTTTTGCACTTGTGTTATTGTTGAAAAACCACTTTTCGCACTTGTGTTAGTGTTGAAAAACCACTTTTCGCACTTGTGTTGGTGCAGGAAACCACTTTTGCACTTGTATTAGTGTGGAAAAACCACTTTTCCCACTTGCGTTAGTGTTGAAAAACCACTTTTCGCACATGTGTTAGTGTTGAAAAAACACTTTTCGCACATGTGTTAGTGTTGAAAAACCACTTTTCGCACTTGTTTTAGTGTTGAAAAACCACTTTTTGCACTTGTGTTAGTGTTGAAAAACCACTTTTCGCACTTGTGTTGGTGCAGGAAACCACTTTTGCACTTGTATTAGTGTGGAAAAACCACTTTTCGCACTTGTGTTAGTGTTGAAAAACCACTTTTTGCACTTGTGTTAGTGTTGAAAAACCACTTTTCGCACTTGTGTTAGTGTTGAAAAACGACCTCTCGCACTTGTGTTGATGCAGGAAACCACTTTTGCACTTGTATTAGTGTGGAAAAAAACACTTTTTGCACTTGTGATAGTGTTGAAAAACCACTTTTCGCACTTGTGTTAGTGTTGAAAAACCACTTTTCTCACTTGTGTTGGTGTAGGAAACCACTTTTGCACTTGTATTAGTGTGGAAAAACCACTTTTCGCACTTGTGTTAGTGTTGGAAAACCACTTTTCGCACGTGTGTTAGTGTTGAAAAACCACTTTTCGCACTTGTTTTAGTGTTGAAAAACCACTTTTTGCACTTGTGTTAGTGTTGAAAAACCACTTTTCGCACTTGTGTTGGTGCAGGAAACCACTTTTGCACTTGCATTAGTGTGGAAAAACCACTTTCGCACTTGTGTTAGTGTTGAAAAACCACTTTCGCACTTGTGTTAGTGTTGAAAAACCACTTTTTGCACTTGTGTTAGTGTGGAAAAACCACTTTTTGCACTTGTGTTGGTGCAGGAAACCACTTTTGCACTTGTATTAGTGTGGAAAAAACACTTTTCGCAATTGTGTTAGTGTTGAAAAACCACTTTTCGCACTTGTGTTAGTGTTGAAAAACCACTTTTCGCACTTGTGTTAGTGTTGAAAAACCACTTTTTGCACTTGTGTTAGTGTTGAAAAACCACTTTTCGCACTTGTGTTGGTGCAGGAAACCACTTTTGCACTTGTATTAGTGTGGAAAAAACACTTTTTGCACTTGTGATAGTGTTGAAAAACCACTTTTCGCACTTGTGTTAGTGTTGAAAAACCACTTTTCGCACTTGTGTTGGTGCAGGAAACCACTTTTGCACTTGTATTAGTGTGGAAAAACCACTTTTTGCACTTGTGTTATTGTTGAAAAACCACTTTTCGCACTTGTGTTAGTGTTGAAAAACCACTTTTCGCACTTGTGTTGGTGCAGGAAACCACTTTTGCACTTGTATTAGTGTGGAAAAACCACTTTTCGCACTTGTGTTAGTGTTGAAAAAACACTTTTCGCACTTGTTTTAGTGTTGAAACACCACTTTTTGCACTTGTGTTAATGTTGAAAAACCACTTTTCGCACTTGTGTTGGTGCAGGAAACCACTTTTGCACTTGCATTAGTGTGGAAAAACCACTTTCGCACTTGTGTTAGTGTTGAAAAACCACTTTTCGCACTTGTGTTAGTGTTGAAAAACCACTTTTAGCACTTGTGTTAGTGTGGAAAAACCACTTTTTGCACTTGTGTTGGTGCAGGAAACCACTTTTGCACTTGTATTAGTGTGGAAAAAACACTTTTCGCACTTGTGTTAGTGTTGAAAAAACACTTTTCGCACTTGTGTTAGTGTTGAAAAACCACTTTTCGCACTTGTGTTAGTGTTGAAAAACCACTTTTTGCATTTGTGTTAGTGTTGAAAAACCACTTTTCGCACTTGTGTTGGTGCAGGAAACCACTTTTGCACTTGTATCAGTGTGGAAAAAACACTTTTTGCACTTGTGTTAGTGTTGAAAAACCACTTTTCGCACTTGTGTTGGTGCAGGAAACCACTTTTGCACTTGTATTAGTGTGGAAAAACCACTTTTCGCACTTGTGTTATTGTTGAAAAACCACTTTTTGCACTTGTGTTAGTGTTGAAAAACCACTTTTCGCACTTGTGTTGGTGCAGGAAACCACTTTTGCACTTGTATTAGTGTGGAAAAAACACTTTTCGCACTTGTGTTAGTGTTGAAAAATCACTTTTCGCACGTGTGTTAGTGTTGAAAAACCACTTTTCGCACTTGTTTTAGTGTTGAAAAACCACTTTTTGCACTTGTGTTAGTGTTGAAAAACCACTTTTCGCACCTGTGTTGGTGCAGGAAACCACTTTTGCACTTGCATTAGTGTGGAAACCACTTTCGCACTTGTGTTAGTGTTGAAAAACCACTTTTCGCACTTGTGTTAGTGTTGAAAAACCACTTTTCGCACTTGTGTTAGTGTTGAAAAACCACTTTTCGCACTTGTGTTAGTGTAGAAAAACCACTTTTCGCACTTGTGTTGGTGCAGGAAACCACTTTTGCACTTGTATTAGTGTGGAAAAAAACACTTTTTGCACTTGTGATAGTGTTGAAAAACCACTTTTCACACTTGTGTTAGTGTTGAAAAACCACTTTTCGCACTTGTGTTGGTGCAGGAAACCACTTTTGCACTTGTATTAGTGTGGAAAAACCACTTTTCGCACTTGTGTTAGTGTTGAAAAACCACTTTTCGCACTTGTGTTAGTGTTGAAAAACCACTTTTCGCACTTGTGTTAGTGTTGAAAAACCACTTTTCGCACTTGTGTTGGTGCAGGAAACCACTTTTGCACTTGTATTAGCGTGGAAAAAACACTTTTCGCACTTGTGTTAGTGTTGAAAAACCACTTTTCGCACTTGTGTTAGTGTTGAAAAACCACTTTTCGCACTTGTGTTAGTGTTGAAAAACCACTTTTTGCACTTGTGTTAGTGTTGAAAAACCACTTTTCGCACTTGTGTTGGTGCAGAAACCACTTTTGCACTTGTATTAGTGTGGAAAAAACACTTTTTGCACTTGTGATAGTGTTGAAAAACCACTTTTCGCACTTGTGTTAGTGTTGAAAAACCACTTTTTGCACTTGTGTTGGTGCAGGAAACCACTTTTGCACTTGTATTAGTGTGGAAAAACCACTTTTCGCACTTGTGTTATTGTTGAAAAACCACTTTTTGCACTTGTGTTAGTGTTGAAAAACCACTTTTCGCAATTGTGTTGGTGCAGGAAACCACTTTTGCACTTGTATTAGTATGGAAAAACCACTTTTCGCACTTGTGTTATTGTGGAAAAACCACTTTTCGCACTTGTGTTAGTGTTGAAAAATCACTTTTCGCACGTGTGTTTGTGTTGAAAAACCACTTTTCGCACTTGTTTTAGTGTTGAAAAACCACTTTTTGCACTTGTGTTAGTGTTGAAAAACCACTTTTCGCACTTGTGTTGGTGCAGGAAACCACTTTTGCACTTGCATTAGTGTGGAAAAACCACTTTCGCACTTGTGTTAGTGTTGAAAAATCACTTTTCGCACTTGTGTTAGTGTTGAAAAACCACTTTTCGCACTTGTGTTAGTGTGGAAAAACCACTTTTCGCACTTGTGTTGGTGTTGAAAAACCACTTTTCGCACTTGTGTTGTTGCAGGAAACCACTTTTGCACTTGTATCAGTGTGGAAAAAACACTTTTCGCACTTGTGTTAGTGTTGAAAAACCACCTTTCGCACTTGTGTTGGTTCAGGAAACCACTTTTGCACTTGTATTAGTGTGGAAAAACTATTATTCGCACTTGTGTTAGTGTTGGAAAACCACTTTTCGCACGTGTGTTAGTGTTGAAAAACCACTTTTCGCACTTGTTTTAGTGTTGAAAAACCACTTTTTGCACTTGTGTTAGTGTTGAAAAACCACTTTTCGCACTTGTGTTGGTGCAGGAAACCACTTTTGCACTTGTATTAGTGTGGAAAAACCACTTTTCGCACTTGTGTTAGTGTTGAAAAACCACTTTTTGCACTTGTGTTAGTGTTGAAAAACCACTTTTCGCACTTGTGTTAGTGTTGAAAAACCACTTCTCGCACTTGTGTTGGTGCAGGAAACCACTTTTGCACTTGTATTAGTGTGGAAAAAACACTTTTTGCACTTGTGATAGTGTTGAAAAACCACTTTTCGCACTTGTGTTAGTGTTGAAAAACCACTTTTCTCACTTGTGTTGGTGTAGGAAACCACTTTTGCACTTGTATTAGTGTGGAAAAACCACTTTTCGCACGTGTGTTAGTGTTGAAAACCACTTTTCGCACTTGTTTTAGTGTTGATAAACCACTTTTTGCACTTGTGTTAGTGTTGAAAAACCACTTTTCGCACTTGTGTTGGTGCAGGAAACCACTTTTGCACTTGTATTAGTGTGGAAAAAACACTTTTCGCACTTGTGTTAGTGTTGAAAAACCACTTTTCGCACTTGTGTTAGTGTTGAAAAACCACTTTTCGCACTTGTGTTGGTGCAGGAAACCACTTTTGCACTTGTATTAGTGTGGAAAAAACACTTTTTGCACTTGTGATAGTGTTGAAAAACCACTTTTCGCACTTGTGTTAGTGTTGAAAAACCACTTTTCGCACTTGTGTTGGTGCAGGAAACCACTTTTGCACTTGTATTAGTGTGGAAAAACCACTTTTCGCACTTGTGTTAGTGTTGAAAAACCACTTTTCGCACTTGTGTTAGTGTTGAAAACCCACTTTTCGCACTTGTGTTGGTGCAGGAAACCACTTTTGCACTTGTATTAGTGTGGAAAAACCACTTTTCGCACCTGTGTTAGTGTTGAAAAACCACTTTTCGCACTTGTGTTAGTGTTGAAAAACCACTTTTCGCACTTGTGTTAGTGTTGAAACCCACTTTTCGCACTTGTGTTGGTGCAGGAAACCACTTTTGCACTTGTATTAGTGTGGAAAAACCACTTCGCACCTGTGTTAGTGTTGAAAAACCACTTTTCGCACTTGTGTTAGTGTTGAAAAACCACTTTTCGCACTTGTGTTAGTGTAGAAAAACCACTTTTCGCACTTGTGTTGGTGCAGGAAACCACTTTTGCACTTGTATTAGTGTGGAAAAAACACTTTTTGCACTTGTGATAGTGTGGAAAAACCACTTTTCGCACTTGTGTTAGTGTTGAAAAACCACTTTTTGCACTTGTGTTAGTGTTGAAAAACCACTTTTCGCACTTGTGTTAGTGTTGAAAAACGACTTCTCGCACTTGTGTTGGTGCAGGAAACCACTTTTGCACTTGTATTAGTGTGGAAAAAAACACTTTTTGCACTTGTGATAGTGTTGAAAAACCACTTTTCGCACTTGTGTTAGTGTTGAAAAACCACTTTTCTCACTTGTGTTGGTGTAGGAAACCACTTTTGCACTTGTATTAGTGTGGAAAAACCACTTTTCGCACTTGTGTTAGTGTTGAAAAACCACTTTTCGCACGTGTGTTAGTGTTGAAAAACCACTTTTCGCACTTGTTTTAGTGTTGAAAAACCACTTTTTGCACTTGTGTTAGTGTTGAAAAACCACTTTTCGCACTTGTGTTGGTGCAGGAAACCACTTTTGCACTTGCATTAGTGTGGAAAAACCACTTTCGCACTTGTGTTAGTGTTGAAAAACCACTTTCGCACTTGTGTTAGTGTTGAAAAACCACTTTTCGCACTTGTGTTAGTGTGGAAAAACCACTTTTTGCACTTGTGTTGGTGCAGGAAACCACTTTTGCACTTGTATTAGTGTGGAAAAAACACTTTTCGCAATTGTGTTAGTGTTGAAAAACCACTTTTCGCACTTGTGTTAGTGTTGAAAAACCACTTTTTGCACTTGTGTTAGTGTTGAAAAACCACTTTTCGCACTCGTGTTGGTGCAGGAAACCACTTTTGCACTTGTATTAGTGTGGAAAAAACACTTTTTGCACTTGTGATAGTGTTGAAAAACCACTTTTCGCACTTGTGTTAGTGTTGAAAAACCACTTTTCGCACTTGTGTTGGTGCAGGAAACCACTTTTGCACTTGTATTAGTGTGGAAAAACCACTTTTTGCACTTGTGTTATTGTTGAAAAACCACTTTTCGCACTTGTGTTAGTGTTGAAAAACCACTTTTCGCACTTGTGTTGGTGCAGGAAACCACTTTTGCACTTGTATTAGTGTGGAAAAACCACTTTTCGCACTTGCGTTAGTGTTGAAAAACCACTTTTCGCACATGTGTTAGTGTTGAAAAAACACTTTTCGCACATGTGTTAGTGTTGAAAAACCACTTTTCGCACTTGTTTTAGTGTTGAAAAACCACTTTTTGCACTTGTGTTAGTGTTGAAAAACCACTTTTCGCACTTGTGTTGGTGCAGGAAACCACTTTTGCACTTGTATTAGTGTGGAAAAACCACTTTTCGCACTTGTGTTAGTGTTGAAAAACCACTTTTTGCACTTGTGTTAGTGTTGAAAAACCACTTTTCGCACTTGTGTTAGTGTTGAAAAACGACTTCTCGCACTTGTGTTGGTGCAGGAAACCACTTTTGCACTTGTATTAGTGTGGAAAAAAACACTTTTTGCACTTGTGATAGTGTTGAAAAACCACTTTTCGCACTTGTGTTAGTGTTGAAAAACCACTTTTCTCACTTGTGTTGGTGTAGGAAACCACTTTTGCACTTGTATTAGTGTGGAAAAACCACTTTTCGCACTTGTGTTAGTGTTGAAAAACCACTTTTCGCACGTGTGTTAGTGTTGAAAAACCACTTTTCGCACTTGTTTTAGTGTTGAAAAACCACTTTTTGCACTTGTGTTAGTGTTGAAAAACCACTTTTCGCACTTGTGTTGGTGCAGGAAACCACTTTTGCACTTGCATTAGTGTGGAAAAACCACTTTCGCACTTGTGTTAGTGTTGAAAAACCACTTTCGCACTTGTGTTACTGTTGAAAAACCACTTTTCGCACTTGTGTTAGTGTGGAAAAACCACTTTTTGCACTTGTGTTGGTGCAGGAAACCACTTTTGCACTTGTTTTAGTGTGGAAAAAACACTTTTCGCAATTGTGTTAGTGTTGAAAAACCACTTTTCGCACTTGTGTTAGTGTTGAAAAACCACTTTTCGCACTTGTGTTAGTGTTGAAAAACCACTTTTTGCACTTGTGTTAGTGTTGAAAAACCACTTTTCGCACTTGTGTTGGTGCAGGAAACCACTTTTGCACTTGTATTAGTGTGGAAAAAACACTTTTTGCACTTGTGATAGTGTTGAAAAACCACTTTTCGCACTTGTGTTAGTGTTGAAAAACCACTTTTCGCACTTGTGTTGGTGCAGGAAACCACTTTTGCACTTGTATTAGTGTGGAAAAACCACTTTTTGCACTTGTGTTATTGTTGAAAAACCACTTTTCGCACTTGTGTTAGTGTTGAAAAACCACTTTTCGCACTTGTGTTGGTGCAGGAAACCACTTTTGCACTTGTATTAGTGTGGAAAAACCACTTTTCGCACTTGTGTTAGTGTTGAAAAAACACTTTTCGCACTTGTTTTAGTGTTGAAACACCACTTTTTGCACTTGTGTTAATGTTGAAAAACCACTTTTCGCACTTGTGTTGGTGCAGGAAACCACTTTTGCACTTGCATTAGTGTGGAAAAACCACTTTCGCACTTGTATTAGTGTGGAAAAACCACTTTTCGCACTTGTGTTATTGTTGAAAAACCACTTTTTGCACTTGTGTTAGTGTTGAAAAACCACTTTTCGCAATTGTGTTGGTGCAGGAAACCACTTTTGCACTTGTATTAGTATGGAAAAACCACTTTTCGCACTTGTGTTATTGTGGAAAAACCACTTTTCGCACTTGTGTTAGTGTTGAAAAATCACTTTTCGCACGTGTGTTTGTGTTGAAAAACCACTTTTCGCACTTGTTTTAGTGTTGAAAAACCACTTTTTGCACTTGTGTTAGTGTTGAAAAACCACTTTTCGCACTTGTGTTGGTGCAGGAAACCACTTTTGCACTTGCATTAGTGTGGAAAAACCACTTTCGCACTTGTGTTAGTGTTGAAAAATCACTTTTCGCACTTGTGTTAGTGTTGAAAAACCACTTTTCGCACTTGTGTTAGTGTGGAAAAACCACTTTTCGCACTTGTGTTGGTGTTGAAAAACCACTTTTCGCACTTGTGTTGTTGCAGGAAACCACTTTTGCACTTGTATCAGTGTGGAAAAAACACTTTTCGCACTTGTGTTAGTGTTGAAAAACCACCTTTCGCACTTGTGTTGGTTCAGGAAACCACTTTTGCACTTGTATTAGTGTGGAAAAACTATTATTCGCACTTGTGTTAGTGTTGGAAAACCACTTTTCGCACGTGTGTTAGTGTTGAAAAACCACTTTTCGCACTTGTTTTAGTGTTGAAAAACCACTTTTTGCACTTGTGTTAGTGTTGAAAAACCACTTTTCGCACTTGTGTTGGTGCAGGAAACCACTTTTGCACTTGTATTAGTGTGGAAAAACCACTTTTCGCACTTGTGTTAGTGTTGAAAAACCACTTTTTGCACTTGTGTTAGTGTTGAAAAACCACTTTTCGCACTTGTGTTAGTGTTGAAAAACCACTTCTCGCACTTGTGTTGGTGCAGGAAACCACTTTTGCACTTGTATTAGTGTGGAAAAAACACTTTTTGCACTTGTGATAGTGTTGAAAAACCACTTTTCGCACTTGTGTTAGTGTTGAAAAACCACTTTTCTCACTTGTGTTGGTGTAGGAAACCACTTTTGCACTTGTATTAGTGTGGAAAAACCACTTTTCGCACGTGTGTTAGTGTTGAAAACCACTTTTCGCACTTGTTTTAGTGTTGATAAACCACTTTTTGCACTTGTGTTAGTGTTGAAAAACCACTTTTCGCACTTGTGTTGGTGCAGGAAACCACTTTTGCACTTGTATTAGTGTGGAAAAAACACTTTTCGCACTTGTGTTAGTGTTGAAAAACCACTTTTCGCACTTGTGTTAGTGTTGAAAAACCACTTTTCGCACTTGTGTTGGTGCAGGAAACCACTTTTGCACTTGTATTAGTGTGGAAAAAACACTTTTTGCACTTGTGATAGTGTTGAAAAACCACTTTTCGCACTTGTGTTAGTGTTGAAAAACCACTTTTCGCACTTGTGTTGGTGCAGGAAACCACTTTTGCACTTGTATTAGTGTGGAAAAACCACTTTTCGCACTTGTGTTAGTGTTGAAAAACCACTTTTCGCACTTGTGTTAGTGTTGAAAACCCACTTTTCGCACTTGTGTTGGTGCAGGAAACCACTTTTGCACTTGTATTAGTGTGGAAAAACCACTTTTCGCACCTGTGTTAGTGTTGAAAAACCACTTTTCGCACTTGTGTTAGTGTTGAAAAACCACTTTTCGCACTTGTGTTAGTGTTGAAACCCACTTTTCGCACTTGTGTTGGTGCAGGAAACCACTTTTGCACTTGTATTAGTGTGGAAAAACCACTTCGCACCTGTGTTAGTGTTGAAAAACCACTTTTCGCACTTGTGTTAGTGTTGAAAAACCACTTTTCGCACTTGTGTTAGTGTAGAAAAACCACTTTTCGCACTTGTGTTGGTGCAGGAAACCACTTTTGCACTTGTATTAGTGTGGAAAAAACACTTTTTGCACTTGTGATAGTGTGGAAAAACCACTTTTCGCACTTGTGTTAGTGTTGAAAAACCACTTTTTGCACTTGTGTTAGTGTTGAAAAACCACTTTTCGCACTTGTGTTAGTGTTGAAAAACGACTGCTCGCACTTGTGTTGGTGCAGGAAACCACTTTTGCACTTGTATTAGTGTGGAAAAAAACACTTTTTGCACTTGTGATAGTGTTGAAAAACCACTTTTCGCACTTGTGTTAGTGTTGAAAAACCACTTTTCTCACTTGTGTTGGTGTAGGAAACCACTTTTGCACTTGTATTAGTGTGGAAAAACCACTTTTCGCACTTGTGTTAGTGTTGAAAAACCACTTTTCGCACGTGTGTTAGTGTTGAAAAACCACTTTTCGCACTTGTTTTAGTGTTGAAAAACCACTTTTTGCACTTGTGTTAGTGTTGAAAAACCACTTTTCGCACTTGTGTTGGTGCAGGAAACCACTTTTGCACTTGCATTAGTGTGGAAAAACCACTTTCGCACTTGTGTTAGTGTTGAAAAACCACTTTCGCACTTGTGTTAGTGTTGAAAAACCACTTTTCGCACTTGTGTTAGTGTGGAAAAACCACTTTTTGCACTTGTGTTGGTGCAGGAAACCACTTTTGCACTTGTATTAGTGTGGAAAAAACACTTTTCGCAATTGTGTTAGTGTTGAAAAACCACTTTTCGCACTTGTGTTAGTGTTGAAAAACCACTTTTTGCACTTGTGTTAGTGTTGAAAAACCACTTTTCGCACTTGTGTTGGTGCAGGAAACCACTTTTGCACTTGTATTAGTGTGGAAAAACACTTTTTGCACTTGTGATAGTGTTGAAAAACCACTTTTCGCACTTGTGTTAGTGTTGAAAAACCACTTTTCGCACTTGTGTTGGTGCAGGAAACCACTTTTGCACTTGTATTAGTGTGGAAAAACCACTTTTTGCACTTGTGTTATTGTTGAAAAACCACTTTTCGCACTTGTGTTAGTGTTGAAAAACCACTTTTCGCACTTGTGTTGGTGCAGGAAACCACTTTTGCACTTGTATTAGTGTGGAAAAACCACTTTTCGCACTTGCGTTAGTGTTGAAAAACCACTTTTCGCACATGTGTTAGTGTTGAAAAAACACTTTTCGCACATGTGTTAGTGTTGAAAAACCACTTTTCGCACTTGTTTTAGTGTTGAAAAACCACTTTTTGCACTTGTGTTAGTGTTGAAAAACCACTTTTCGCACTTGTGTTGGTGCAGGAAACCACTTTTGCACTTGTATTAGTGTGGAAAAACCACTTTTCGCACTTGTGTTAGTGTTGAAAAACCACTTTTTGCACTTGTGTTAGTGTTGAAAAACCACTTTTCGCACTTGTGTTAGTGTTGAAAAACGACTTCTCGCACTTGTGTTGGTGCAGGAAACCACTTTTGCACTTGTATTAGTGTGGAAAAAAACACTTTTTGCACTTGTGATAGTGTTGAAAAACCACTTTTCGCACTTGTGTTAGTGTTGAAAAACCACTTTTCTCACTTGTGTTGGTGTAGGAAACCACTTTTGCACTTGTATTAGTGTGGAAAAACCACTTTTCGCACTTGTGTTAGTGTTGAAAAACCACTTTTCGCACGTGTGTTAGTGTTGAAAAACCACTTTTCGCACTTGTTTTAGTGTTGAAAAACCACTTTTTGCACTTGTGTTAGTGTTGAAAAACCACTTTTCGCACTTGTGTTGGTGCAGGAAACCACTTTTGCACTTGCATTAGTGTGGAAAAACCACTTTCGCACTTGTGTTAGTGTTGAAAAACCACTTTCGCACTTGTGTTAGTGTTGAAAAACCACTTTTCGCACTTGTGTTAGTGTGGAAAAACCACTTTTTGCACTTGTGTTGGTGCAGGAAACCACTTTTGCACTTGTTTTAGTGTGGAAAAAACACTTTTCGCAATTGTGTTAGTGTTGAAAAACCACTTTTCGCACTTGTGTTAGTGTTGAAAAACCACTTTTCGCACTTGTGTTAGTGTTGAAAAACCACTTTTTGCACTTGTGTTAGTGTTGAAAAACCACTTTTCGCACTTGTGTTGGTGCAGGAAACCACTTTTGCACTTGTATTAGTGTGGAAAAAACACTTTTTGCACTTGTGATAGTGTTGAAAAACCACTTTTCGCACTTGTGTTAGTGTTGAAAAACCACTTTTCGCACTTGTGTTGGTGCAGGAAACCACTTTTGCACTTGTATTAGTGTGGAAAAACCACTTTTTGCACTTGTGTTATTGTTGAAAAACCACTTTTCGCACTTGTGTTAGTGTTGAAAAACCACTTTTCGCACTTGTGTTGGTGCAGGAAACCACTTTTGCACTTGTATTAGTGTGGAAAAACCACTTTTCGCACTTGTGTTAGTGTTGAAAAAACACTTTTCGCACTTGTTTTAGTGTTGAAACACCACTTTTTGCACTTGTGTTAATGTTGAAAAACCACTTTTCGCACTTGTGTTGGTGCAGGAAACCACTTTTGCACTTGCATTAGTGTGGAAAAACCACTTTCGCACTTGTGTTAGTGTTGAAAAACCACTTTTCGCACTTGTGTTAGTGTTGAAAAACCACTTTTAGCACTTGTGTTAGTGTGGAAAAACCACTTTTTGCACTTGTGTTGGTGCAGGAAACCACTTTTGCACTTGTATTAGTGTGGAAAAAACACTTTTCGCACTTGTGTTAGTGTTGAAAAAACACTTTTCGCACTTGTGTTAGTGTTGAAAAACCACTTTTCGCACTTGTGTTAGTGTTGAAAAACCACTTTTTGCATTTGTGTTAGTGTTGAAAAACCACTTTTCGCACTTGTGTTGGTGCAGGAAACCACTTTTGCACTTGTATTAGTGTGGAAAAACCACTTTTCGCACTTGTGTTATTGTTGAAAAACCACTTTTTGCACTTGTGTTAGTGTTGAAAAACCACTTTTCGCACTTGTGTTGGTGCAGGAAACCACTTTTGCACTTGTATTAGTGTGGAAAAAACACTTTTCGCACTTGTGTTAGTGTTGAAAAATCACTTTTCGCACGTGTGTTAGTGTTGAAAAACCACTTTTCGCACTTGTTTTAGTGTTGAAAAACCACTTTTTGCACTTGTGTTAGTGTTGAAAAACCACTTTTCGCACCTGTGTTGGTGCAGGAAACCACTTTTGCACTTGCAGTAGTGTGGAAACCACTTTCGCACTTGTGTTAGTGTTGAAAAACCACTTTTCGCACTTGTGTTAGTGTTGAAAAACCACTTTTCGCACTTGTGTTAGTGTTGAAAAACCACTTTTCGCACTTGTGTTAGTGTAGAAAAACCACTTTTCGCACTTGTGTTGGTGCAGGAAACCACTTTTGCACTTGTATTAGTGTGGAAAAAACACTTTTTGCACTTGTGATAGTGTTGAAAAACCACTTTTCACACTTGTGTTAGTGTTGAAAAACCACTTTTCGCACTTGTGTTGGTGCAGGAAACCACTTTTGCACTTGTATTAGTGTGGAAAAACCACTTTTCGCACTTGTGTTAGTGTTGAAAAACCACTTTTCGCACTTGTGTTAGTGTTGAAAAACCACTTTTCGCACTTGTGTTAGTGTTGAAAAACCACTTTTCGCACTTGTGTTGGTGCAGGAAACCACTTTTGCACTTGTATTAGCGTGGAAAAAACACTTTTCGCACTTGTGTTAGTGTTGAAAAACCACTTTTCGCACTTGTGTTAGTGTTGAAAAACCACTTTTCGCACTTGTGTTAGTGTTGAAAAACCACTTTTTGCACTTGTGTTAGTGTTGAAAAACCACTTTTCGCACTTGTGTTGGTGCAGAAACCACTTTTGCACTTGTATTAGTGTGGAAAAAACACTTTTTGCACTTGTGATAGTGTTGAAAAACCACTTTTCGCACTTGTGTTAGTGTTGAAAAACCACTTTTTGCACTTGTGTTGGTGCAGGAAACCACTTTTGCACTTGTATTAGTGTGGAAAAACCACTTTTCGCACTTGTGTTGGTGCAGGAAACCACTTTTGCACTTGTATTAGTGTGGAAAAACCACTTTTCGCACTTGTGTTAGTGTTGAAAAACCACTTTTTGCACTTGTGTTAGTGTTGAAAAACCACTTTTCGCACTTGTGTTAGTGTTGAAAAACCACTTCTCGCACTTGTGTTGGTGCAGGAAACCACTTTTGCACTTGTATTAGTGTGGAAAAAACACTTTTTGCACTTGTGATAGTGTTGAAAAACCACTTTTCGCACTTGTGTTAGTGTTGAAAAACCACTTTTCTCACTTGTGTTGGTGTAGGAAACCACTTTTGCACTTGTATTAGTGTGGAAAAACCACTTTTCGCACGTGTGTTAGTGTTGAAAACCACTTTTCGCACTTGTTTTAGTGTTGATAAACCACTTTTTGCACTTGTGTTAGTGTTGAAAAACCACTTTTCGCACTTGTGTTGGTGCAGGAAACCACTTTTGCACTTGTATTAGTGTGGAAAAAACACTTTTCGCACTTGTGTTAGTGTTGAAAAACCACTTTTCGCACTTGTGTTAGTGTTGAAAAACCACTTTTCGCACTTGTGTTGGTGCAGGAAACCACTTTTGCACTTGTATTAGTGTGGAAAAAACACTTTTTGCACTTGTGATAGTGTTGAAAAACCACTTTTCGCACTTGTGTTAGTGTTGAAAAACCACTTTTCGCACTTGTGTTGGTGCAGGAAACCACTTTTGCACTTGTATTAGTGTGGAAAAACCACTTTTCGCACTTGTGTTAGTGTTGAAAAACCACTTTTCGCACTTGTGTTAGTGTTGAAAACCCACTTTTCGCACTTGTGTTGGTGCAGGAAACCACTTTTGCACTTGTATTAGTGTGGAAAAACCACTTTTCGCACCTGTGTTAGTGTTGAAAAACCACTTTTCGCACTTGTGTTAGTGTTGAAAAACCACTTTTCGCACTTGTGTTAGTGTTGAAACCCACTTTTCGCACTTGTGTTGGTGCAGGAAACCACTTTTGCACTTGTATTAGTGTGGAAAAACCACTTCGCACCTGTGTTAGTGTTGAAAAACCACTTTTCGCACTTGTGTTAGTGTTGAAAAACCACTTTTCGCACTTGTGTTAGTGTAGAAAAACCACTTTTCGCACTTGTGTTGGTGCAGGAAACCACTTTTGCACTTGTATTAGTGTGGAAAAAACACTTTTTGCACTTGTGATAGTGTGGAAAAACCACTTTTCGCACTTGTGTTAGTGTTGAAAAACCACTTTTTGCACTTGTGTTAGTGTTGAAAAACCACTTTTCGCACTTGTGTTAGTGTTGAAAAACGACTGCTCGCACTTGTGTTGGTGCAGGAAACCACTTTTGCACTTGTATTAGTGTGGAAAAAAACACTTTTTGCACTTGTGATAGTGTTGAAAAACCACTTTTCGCACTTGTGTTAGTGTTGAAAAACCACTTTTCTCACTTGTGTTGGTGTAGGAAACCACTTTTGCACTTGTATTAGTGTGGAAAAACCACTTTTCGCACTTGTGTTAGTGTTGAAAAACCACTTTTCGCACGTGTGTTAGTGTTGAAAAACCACTTTTCGCACTTGTTTTAGTGTTGAAAAACCACTTTTTGCACTTGTGTTAGTGTTGAAAAACCACTTTTCGCACTTGTGTTGGTGCAGGAAACCACTTTTGCACTTGCATTAGTGTGGAAAAACCACTTTCGCACTTGTGTTAGTGTTGAAAAACCACTTTCGCACTTGTGTTAGTGTTGAAAAACCACTTTTCGCACTTGTGTTAGTGTGGAAAAACCACTTTTTGCACTTGTGTTGGTGCAGGAAACCACTTTTGCACTTGTATTAGTGTGGAAAAAACACTTTTCGCAATTGTGTTAGTGTTGAAAAACCACTTTTCGCACTTGTGTTAGTGTTGAAAAACCACTTTTTGCACTTGTGTTAGTGTTGAAAAACCACTTTTCGCACTTGTGTTGGTGCAGGAAACCACTTTTGCACTTGTATTAGTGTGGAAAAAACACTTTTTGCACTTGTGATAGTGTTGAAAAACCACTTTTCGCACTTGTGTTAGTGTTGAAAAACCACTTTTCGCACTTGTGTTGGTGCAGGAAACCACTTTTGCACTTGTATTAGTGTGGAAAAACCACTTTTTGCACTTGTGTTATTGTTGAAAAACCACTTTTCGCACTTGTGTTAGTGTTGAAAAACCACTTTTCGCACTTGTGTTGGTGCAGGAAACCACTTTTGCACTTGTATTAGTGTGGAAAAACCACTTTTCGCACTTGCGTTAGTGTTGAAAAACCACTTTTCGCACATGTGTTAGTGTTGAAAAAACACTTTTCGCACATGTGTTAGTGTTGAAAAACCACTTTTCGCACTTGTTTTAGTGTTGAAAAACCACTTTTTGCACTTGTGTTAGTGTTGAAAAACCACTTTTCGCACTTGTGTTGGTGCAGGAAACCACTTTTGCACTTGTATTAGTGTGGAAAAACCACTTTTCGCACTTGTGTTAGTGTTGAAAAACCACTTTTTGCACTTGTGTTAGTGTTGAAAAACCACTTTTCGCACTTGTGTTAGTGTTGAAAAACGACTTCTCGCACTTGTGTTGGTGCAGGAAACCACTTTTGCACTTGTATTAGTGTGGAAAAAAACACTTTTTGCACTTGTGATAGTGTTGAAAAACCACTTTTCGCACTTGTGTTAGTGTTGAAAACCCACTTTTCGCACTTGTGTTGGTGCAGGAAACCACTTTTGCACTTGTATTAGTGTGGAAAAACCACTTTTCGCACCTGTGTTAGTGTTGAAAAACCACTTTTCGCACTTGTGTTAGTGTTGAAAAACCACTTTTCGCACTTGTGTTAGTGTTGAAACCCACTTTTCGCACTTGTGTTGGTGCAGGAAACCACTTTTGCACTTGTATTAGTGTGGAAAAACCACTTCGCACCTGTGTTAGTGTTGAAAAACCACTTTTCGCACTTGTGTTAGTGTTGAAAAACCACTTTTCGCACTTGTGTTAGTGTAGAAAAACCACTTTTCGCACTTGTGTTGGTGCAGGAAACCACTTTTGCACTTGTATTAGTGTGGAAAAAACACTTTTTGCACTTGTGATAGTGTGGAAAAACCACTTTTCGCACTTGTGTTAGTGTTGAAAAACCACTTTTTGCACTTGTGTTAGTGTTGAAAAACCACTTTTCGCACTTGTGTTAGTGTTGAAAAACGACTGCTCGCACTTGTGTTGGTGCAGGAAACCACTTTTGCACTTGTATTAGTGTGGAAAAAAACACTTTTTGCACTTGTGATAGTGTTGAAAAACCACTTTTC
This sequence comes from Myxine glutinosa, assembly GCF_964187855.1. Classification (NCBI taxonomy): domain Eukaryota; kingdom Metazoa; phylum Chordata; class Myxini; order Myxiniformes; family Myxinidae; genus Myxine; species Myxine glutinosa. The sequence goes on along the minus strand of NW_027617882.1, from coordinate 610 downwards.
GCACTTGTGTTAGTGTTGAAAAACCACTTTTCTCACTTGTGTTGGTGTAGGAAACCACTTTTGCACTTGTATTAGTGTGGAAAAACCACTTTTCGCACTTGTGTTAGTGTTGAAAAACCACTTTTCGCACGTGTGTTAGTGTTGAAAAACCACTTTTCGCACTTGTTTTAGTGTTGAAAAACCACTTTTTGCACTTGTGTTAGTGTTGAAAAACCACTTTTCGCACTTGTGTTGGTGCAGGAAACCACTTTTGCACTTGCATTAGTGTGGAAAAACCACTTTCGCACTTGTGTTAGTGTTGAAAAACCACTTTCGCACTTGTGTTAGTGTTGAAAAACCACTTTTCGCACTTGTGTTAGTGTGGAAAAACCACTTTTTGCACTTGTGTTGGTGCAGGAAACCACTTTTGCACTTGTATTAGTGTGGAAAAAACACTTTTCGCAATTGTGTTAGTGTTGAAAAACCACTTTTCGCACTTGTGTTAGTGTTGAAAAACCACTTTTTGCACTTGTGTTAGTGTTGAAAAACCACTTTTCGCACTTGTGTTGGTGCAGGAAACCACTTTTGCACTTGTATTAGTGTGGAAAAAACACTTTTTGCACTTGTGATA